>NW_007579408.1:0-31793 GCF_000690725.1 Stegastes partitus | reverse complement strand
TCTTCCCTTATTTGATATGTTTATACTTTTTGTTGTGGCCTTTACATGAAGAAAAACCACATTTCAAATTATAAAATGATTATATTTTTACATGTTTCTCACCATAAAATGCTGCCAGTGGGGATTTCTTTTCCTGACTGTGTTGGGTGATTGTCTGGAATCTTTCAATATCAGAACCATAATGATAAAACACTAGTTGACCGAAAAAACTGGGTAAAATATGTACTTTTATTCCCACACAGTAGCCTGTTTACAAACGGTGCAAATCCAACTCTATAGGTGAAAACAACCGCCGTATAACAACTTGAGTCTCGAGGTCGTCCGTTTGCGCTCTGCTGCTTTCCCTCTTCACCCGTTTACCGGAGGTGGAATGAAAGCGGGGCATGTGGCGCGGGGCGCTACCTGCCACCAGGCACCAAGTGATTGTGTTAAAGCAGGAAAGCGGTTGACACGCTCCTCATCCAAGGGAGGATTGAGAGTGGCAAGGAGATGTAAAGGAGTGTGTGTGTGATGGCTTCATCTCGGGGAGTCGCAGGCGGAGGCCGCTCACTCAGTCTGGCGCTTGACGTAAAAGCAAAACATATGGGCTGTGACACGTGTACCGGCGTCGTAGATACTCCCAGCAGCATCACATAAACAGTGCGTGAGGTCACTTTAGTCAATCATTGGCGACTTCACTGTTATGTAGCAGATTTTCCGTTCCTGTTAACCAATCATTGACTGTGAGGTAATATCATGACAGAGCTTTATGGGCTTTATGGCTTTAATAACCAGTTAGCCTAGCATGACACCAAGAGGGGACGTAAGGTCACAAGTCAAGTCAAGAGGTAAGAAAATCCACCTGCCAGCACCCCTACAGCTCACTGATCTCCAAATGAATGTGGCCTGTATCTCATTCATTTATTTCATACACAACCCATGTGTAAAAAATAGAATTTTGCTGTTTAAAGTCGGGGCATTATCTTGCAGGAAATGTGTAAACTATTCTCCTTTCTGTTTGCCTTTAATGGTATAATAAACACTCTGTCGACCGCCACCTCACGTCTGCGGAGAAATTTGCTCTGACTTTATGACTGATTCATATTCATAAGTTGCGAGAAAGCAACGCAAATGATTTCAGCCGCAACATGTTCCAGTGGAGTGTCTCATGAAGGAATTATTCAAATGAGCCTCGGTTCTCTTTTTGTGCAGGTGCGGCTGCTGGTTGAACTGGTGTGGCCTCTGTTTCTCTTCCTCATACTGGTGTGGGTGCGATCCATCAATCACCCCATTTACAAAGGCCAATGTGAGTAGAAACATTTCCAGAACAACTCGTAACGTAAACCTAATGCATGTTGTGTAATAAGATGAAAAGATAAACACGTAAGTAATCTGTTCCTGCAGGTCACTACCCAAACAAAGCCATGCCGTCGGCTGGCGTGCTGCCCTGGCTGCAAGGCATGATGTGCAACATCGACAACCCCTGTCTGAGCTATCCGACGCCAGGGGAGGCGCCGGGACAGGTCAACAACTTCGACAACTCCATGTATGTGCTGGGATGTTGAAAATGGAGATGTCCCAATCAGTTTGTATTTTTTTGCCCTTGAGTCATCCCAATCTGACACCATTTTCCTGGATAGTACACACTTATTGGATTAAAGTCAACCCAATGTTCCTTAATGTGATGTTGACGGTCAGGAACCTTGTAGAGTAATCGTGGCCATGTGTTTGTATGCGTGTTATTTATTTATTTTTGTTTGTAAACAGTCTAGAGCTTTACAGGAGAGGAGTTTGAACCTGAAACCTCAAACATGACCTTGGTATGGTCCATCATCGGAGTGGTTAGATTTTGGGGTCAATACATGCATTGGTGAAGCTACAGAGGTCAAAGGTTGCGTTTCCCAAAACAGCTCTGTATGACTGAAAATTCACAAAAAGACATAAGTTTAGACACTAACTTAGGAAGACATTGGAGGCCTATAAACTGGTGATGTAACATGTGACCTTGAGACAAAGGTCATGGTCACACTGAAGGGCTTAATCATCACAAATTTTAAATCCATTGTAACTTGGAGAAGGTGTCAGATAACCACATAGTTTGTTATTACAATCAGATAAGAAACCATATTGGTGATGTGACATTTGACCTTGGACGAAAGGTCAAACTCAAGGTCATACATCTTTGGTGCTTAGCCTTAGGCGTAAATGACAGCAAAACGCTTCCCCTCCATGCAAAACATCTGTGTTACATGATAGACTGAGCTCTTGTTACGTTTGGATCATTTTAATGCAAAATCAAGGCAAATTCATCCTCAAGTAGAATCAGATCAACATGCATACATTGGACAACTATGTCCCTCCACTGAGGCCTCTCTAGTTTACAAGGACACCATCTGAAATGTAGTGTGTGGAGGGCGTTATGTAGCCTCCACAAGCTTTAACAGATGGTAAAAACTTAAATTCTCACCTTTCATGTTAGAAGTTGGCACTTATCCAGCTTGTTTTTGCCCTGACTAGATCTTTGCTCGTGTTGTAGCTGCTCTCAGATGTGCGTTGCTTTGGATAAACATGTCTGCAAAAGGAAATTGTAGAATTGTAGTTGTATTGTAGATTATTTGTAATACCTGATCTCACCACCAGGTGGAACCTCTTACTGTTAGATAAGGAGGCGGTCATTTGGACGGCAGGAAGTTCATGTTGGCTAACAGAGAGCATTGTGAAAGTTTAGCTAGCAACAGGCACCACGACGAAGACTATTGTGGCGCTTAATGACTTCCAATTAGAGCTCATATGTTTAAAAATGACATCAGCTAGAGCGGTGTTGCTATATCGCAGTGGTATACGCAGGAAAATCATTGATTTTTCATTAGAAAAATTAATCAAAGTATGCATCTCAAGCATCCTGCCATGAATTATGCTCTTTATTTATGGCACCCATGTGACGGTGGTTTGTCAGATATCAATCTATTCCATAATGCCTGATCTTTGAGGTCGGATCGGGTTAAACCACAAAGTTCTTCTGATTTTATCCTATTTTCAGAAAGTGTATAATCTTTTTCTTGTCTCTCTGGTGAACCAGAATCGCCGGGATGCTGATCGAGCTGCAAACCTCCCTGGTGGATAAATCCATTCTCACCAAGGCGCGGTCGCTCTCAGACAACGCCGACCTTTGGGCTTCGATGCTGTCGCAGCCCGACCCCGCCGACGGTGAGTCGAATCCTAATTCTGTCGTCGAAATCTCTGCGAAACAGTGACAGTGTTTATGAGAGGACCTTTTTTTATTTTATTTTGAGGCTGTTATCAGAAATTAGCATGGAAATTGGTGATTGGTGGGTATAAAAGTTTAATTGCCACTGAGCAATGTTTCAAAAAATAATTGATATAGTAAATACTCAGCAGCCCCAGCAACAATCACTCTGCTGCGTCTTTGTTAAGTACTCTCCATCAAGGAAAGTATCCCCTTCATGCGGATGACAAGTTGGAGGATTTGTTATTCCCCTTTATCCCTCAAAAACAATGGCGTGTGATTATTTATGATGCAATTTGCCGCGCAGACTGACAGATCGTTTGTCTTGATAAGTTGCGGCTTTGCATTAGGCTCATTTAGCCTGATGATATTCAGATTTTCATACGGCACCTAATTTGCAAAAAGGCAAAGAGGGAGGGCTGCTGTTCGACAAGCGGCTCTCGGGGCATTTGCATTTTGGGGTCGCTGGCTTGTAATATACAAGATTAAATCCATCAAAGATCTGAGCCTGGGCATAATTAATGGGACTCGCTGTCTGAGGCGAGAGCACAAAAGGTCATTAACAAGAATGGGGAATGGAGTACTATCAAAAGACTGCCGTGCCAAAGGTGATTGTGTTGTCCTTTTTTTGTTTTTACCGCCGCTTGATTAAAAAGTCTCAGGTGATCACTTCAATCAGAAAAGGCAACGGTGTTCGGGAAGAGCGCCGAGCGTGTTCTGCTTCCCCGCGATCCGACCCGGCCGACCCCCTCCCGGCGCCGCGCGCCGCATAATAACAGGAATCACGAGGCGTCGCGTGAAGTGAGCGTCGCGTGTGAAAACGGCGTAATTAATCCCGGTTACCTTCGCCAAACATTTATCTTAATTAAACCTCGCATCGGCCGGCGTACGTCGCTTCCTGCCCCGTCCGGGTAGCTCGCTGACTTACAGTGATAATTAAATTACATCACGTCACCCCTTCATCATCTCCACGGCGTCAGGCGAGCGGGAAGCACACGTTAAAGTCACATGATCCCTGCCATGTTTGGAAAGTGGCTCCGATCTGTTGGCAGCTAATCAGGTAAAAACGTGGTTTAGCAACAAATCGTCTCCGCTCGTGCAACTCGAGTGTTGGACCCTCTACTTGCACCAGCGAAGGATTTAATTGTCGAAAGCGCCATTTCAACTCGGTGATCTCAGCAACGTGCATAACAAAACTGCATTTCCCTACGTTTTGCCGTCTTTCTATCAGCGAGGATCACGTTTAACTCAGCAGCTGCACTGCAGTGATTCTGAAGGGAGCGACTTAAGCTTTAACCTTGTCCTTTTCAACAACAGAGTAAATCCTCTGGCGCTTTGTTTAGAGCAACCCTCCATAGTGGAAGGGCTGCGGTCCTGTTAGTTCTGGCTCGCCTCCACGTCTGGCATAGGTGTCTATTAAAGCAAGTGACACAGATTCCTGCCTGCGTTGTGTGTTCACATAGTGAGGGGAGGAAAAATAAAAATGCAGCAGGACGGACGGACAGGCTGCAGAATATCTGCAGTGCAGATGGTCAGTAAAGAGGATTTATGACCAAAAACTACCAACCAGCAGATCAATATCTCTTCAGGTCCTCCACACCTGACCACTTACCAGCATCACACATGTCTACAATCATGGCTCTTACACTCATGCTGACTAACGGCTCTCCGTTTTCCAGCTCAATCAGTCATCTTAAGGAGTGTTTTGAGAGACAATGAAACTTTCTCCGCACATCTGGAGGAGGATTTATCAGCGTCGCCAGCTGTGGTCCAAAGCCTCCTGAATGCCAACATCCAGCTCAACGCGGTAAGTATGATTTCTTCTGGTGAGAAGATTTTTTTTCTGCCTTTTCTTGTAAAGGCCAAAAAAAAAAGCAAAATGTAAATGTTACGAAAATGTTCAAAGGACCGAATGTGCCAAGAGTGGTGCGCTTGAACATCACAGAATGAAATGTTCTGGCCAACAACTGCCCCTGGGACTCTTTGTCTTGACTGTCATAATCAAAGCAATCTCTGGTATTTACTTGACAAAAAAAAAAAAAAAAAAAGTCATTTGAAACTGCCTGCAGTTGGCAATTTAGAATGAAATGGATTGCAATAAGAGTAACGAGTGTCTCGTCTCTAAATGTTTCCCCGTTGATGCTCTGGTATGTTGCGAGTAGTTTCACATTGACTGCAAGGAGGTAATTAAGTTCCAGTGACGAGGAGGCTTAAACACATTTCTTAATGATTCCTCCTGTGTTGGAGGATCTGTAACGGCTGAATTTCTGTCTCTGTGCGCCTACACATTCTATGCATCTGTGTGTGTGTTTGCACGAAATGCTCAGCAAGTCTTATCTAAATATCTGGTTATCTGAAGACACGAGGCTTATTTAAAAGGCAAACAGCGACGCTCTACATCTTCAGCACACTATCAGCTTGCACAACAAGCCGCCGCCAGATGATGAAATCTGCTCAGATGCAAAGTTCCCCTTGTTTGTCAGCTTACACCGGAGTTTGCTGTTTATTTTTTTCCAGGTGATGGACAACCGGCGGCCGGGCAACCTGAGGCGCATCCTGTGCGAGGGGACAGATCTGGATGAGTATGTCCAATTTAGCAGCCAAGCCGAAACGGAGGCTTTTCAAAATGTCAGCTGCTCCCTCAGTCCCGAGCAGCTGATTAACACCCAGCGAGTGCTCCTGCAGAACCTGGACGGGAGGAAAGTGCTTTCTGAGGTGAGGCCCGACGCCGCCGACACACCTCGCCGCTAATTTGATGAAACCGTGCGTCGGAACTCCCAATGATTTTAACAAATCTTGCAGGGATAATGCGTTTGCGCTGATTAGTCTGTTAGGAATTCTGGAGTTATAACACCGGCCATAATGTCTACGTTTAAACATCGCTGCTCAGCAAGGTCACCCACATCTAGCATTCTTACAAATGGCACTGTCTGGACTAATGAAGGTGGTATTAAAAATGTAAATTGAAGCTTCTGTAATGTCTCAGCCGCCGCCGCCGCTGCTGCTGCTGCAACTCACTCATAGCTTGCATTTTAACCTTCACTTTAAAATCAAATTGAAACGACTGCAGGGCTCCAAACTTGGACTAAATTAATGCGTATGTGACCAATTTTGTGAAAGTTTAAATTTCTTGCGGTCGCAGCTGTTAAAAATAGGACTTTTTTTTTTTCCCTTCCTCGCCGGCTGAGTCAGTCGTCTCCCTACCTGAAGTACGAAACAATCCGTTCAGCTGCTCCTGTGATGAAGCATCTGCAGCTGATTATTTCAACAAAACAAAATGAGGAGAGCGAGGAGGAGGAGGAGGCGACTGGAGGAGAGGTGTGAATCAGATGAATAGATTCTGACTGAGCAAGCGAAGAAGGAAAAAAACACTACAGTCAATCACAACGGCTAATGCGGCACTCCAGCTGAAATATTAAATACATTCCAGCAACGATTATGAGTCGAGTGTGATGTTTAAAGTTAAAAATGCTCATAGAAATGGTTCCAACTTGGGGAAATCAGACATTACAGTGCCGTCGTTTGATATTTTTCAGCTAAGTTTTGATCACACGTTAAAAATCAACACCAAATTATGCTAAGAACGTTGCTAGCATTGGTGCTAATGGTGGAAAAATGAGTCTGGAGCCCTGCACGAATCAGTTAAACATGAAACCAACCTTGATATTGCAGCTGTTGTGCTAAATTTGACATTTTTCGAAGAGAAAAGCTAAATTTTTTGGGGGAAACAGTGTTTAAGAATTTAGTCCCTTGGTGGGCGTTTCCCAAAAACTCCCATGATGCACCAATGACTGGAGCATTACAAACCTCTGTCGTCTCAGATCAACAATGTGCAGCAAATTTTTAACTTTTAAAACAGTCGTAGTGCTTTTTGGTGATGTTCTGCCAGTTTTTCACAAACAACCAACATGTTTGTGAGAAACTGAAGCTTCCGTTCTTTATTTTCTATTTTCTTCAACTAACAGCCAGAAGTTATGGTTTGGTCTTCTTGTATCGCCGCTTTTAGATTCAACCCTGTGGGCTGGTCTGGCTTGTTTTAGCCGTTTTTCATTCGCGAGTCGAGATTTCATGCTTGCAAATGATCACAAACTGTCCTGCGACTGTTCATTAAAAAGGATAAAATACCGAGAAATACTAAGAGCTGCTCACAACATCTGCCCCACAGCTGGTTAACCGTCACCAGAGGTGATATTACAAACTGTTTTTAATGCCCACCCACGTGTATTTCAGCAATTTAATTAAATAGCTGCCAGAATTCACTCGAAAAATTAAAAAAGCACACATGCAAAACCACTCAGTTAATGAATAAAAAAAACCAGAACAGGAGTAGTTTGAACATATGTACAGATTTCCTGATAAAATTTGTTTTAATTACACTTCACTTTGCCTTCAGAGAAAGCAAGAAGACATGGCGTCTAACAGCTCCCACAAAAAGAGAAATACTGCATATTGTTTTGTGAAACCTTGTGTAGCTTCGCGCCGTTACTCACCATTGGTTTCTTAACTCCAGAGGCGGCCCATTTGTTCAGGGCAGTCAGTAAAAATGTGGTTCTTCCGCTGAGAAAATCATTCGAAGCCACGAGGCTGCCCTGTCCACCTCGCGCTGCTGAAATTGATGGTTACGGCCATAAATTATCGGCTGTGATATTGTGACTTTTACACCTAAGCAAAAATGAAATGCCAAGGCAGTGCAGGGGAGTTTGCCCAAATCCCCCCTTACGTGTCTTCTTCTTTTTTGGCATTTTCCGTGTGAGATCGGTTGTAAATTGAGAAACAAATAAGGGAAAAAAACCAAAATGTCCACGCTGGGTTATGTTCATCCGATCTGTTACGTGCTGCGAGATGAGACAATCTCCACATCTGAGTACAGTTTGGAAGTGTTGTGAGCGCACAGTCTGCTCTATTATTCTCGCATGACTTGCAGCAAATTGAATACAAAGACAATGATATCTGTGCCAGCCAATTGGCTAACCAATTTAAAAAGTTAAGCGTTTCGCTTGTCTGGCTCCGCGACTTAAAGACATGAAGAAAAGCCAAATCTCGTTAATGAATCCTCAAGGCCGAACCTAAAAGCTCTTATTTTGTGTTAGCACAATTATCTTGATGTTTTATTTTTATTTATATATATCTTAGACTTTGGATAATTTTCCGTCTCTACAGAGTCTAAAAAAAAAAAGCTTTCAAACTCGTCACTGTCAAGTGTCTCCTCCAGTGATTTTACTAGAATACATGCAATCAGGTGGGAATTATTTATTAGAACCAATGTTTTCTTGAATTCTTTTAAATCTCTCGGCTCCCTCTGGGATGATGAAAGCCTGCACTTTTCTTTGACTTTATCTTTGAGAGAAAATATATGGGACAGCAAATCCAATAAATAAGTGATAAGGCAGGAAGTTCGTAGGAGAGAGCATTTGAACAATTTAAGCCCACAGGCATTTTCAGACGGGGGAAGAGAGAGGAAAAAAAAAAAAAAAAGAGCCGAGATACGGTGGAAAAGCTCTTCAGCGCCTCAAGCAGATGGATGGAAAAAGAACATCAAGCCTTCACACTTAAGGCTCGACGTCGCTGAATGATTGCGATAACGGCAACAACAACATAAAGAAAAGGACAAGGGAAGAAGTCGCGGTTTATCACCGGGGTTGTGAGTGGCAGAGGGTGATTTAGATGTTGCTTTTGTTGACATTGTGTTTGGGGAAATCATTTCAGAAGCCGCTGCACTCGGAAGGCGGTAAACAAAAAAAAAACCAGCGGCGGGTCACTCAAAATGCCGAGGCGCCCTTTTGTCTTCCTCAGCCCGACGAGTTGTTTTATTCTGAATATTTATCGTTAAATCATCCCCGTTTAATGAGCTCGTCTGAAAAGAAACGCACTCAGTCGCCGGAGTAAAGAAAACTCCGGCGGAAAGCGAGCTTAACCGGCGAGTTTGAGGAATCTGTTTCGCGCCGCGACTCACTCCATCTGCCTCCTAATGTGACAACGCCGAAATCTCTCCCTCCATCCATCACTTACAGGTGATTTTCAGCCGTTCTGCCATAAATTGTCTGAGACTGCGGCGCTTTCCCACTCCATCTCCTCCTTTCGCCCGTCCTCCACTCGCTAACAGCAAAAGTGATCCTAAATGAATATACTCGAGACTCAATCAGCGGCCCGGCTATTGTCGAGAGAGACTGCTCTTGAAAGGGGGCTTCTATTTCTGAGGAGAGTTGTGTTTAAAAATCCTAATGCGGCGTCGCCCGATCCACTCTTCTTTAAGCCTCTTTCGGCCCCTCTGATCTCCCCACTTCTACTCTTTCTGGACCTTTGTCCCGCATACGAAGCTTTTTAAAAAACTTTATGCTCTGAAAGACAATGCAGGCGCCCCGAACGCAGGCTATTCCTGACACTTGACGCATGGAAACAACCGTGGTTGAAAGGGCACGCCATTTAGTTCTTCTAATTGGACCCATGCTGCGTACCTCCAGAATGTCACCGCAACGCACAACAACACTCGTCACTTTAATGCAACTTTTAATTACCGGCGCCGGGGATGATGATGTTGCAGGATGCGATTTACAGGTCAGGATGCACAGATTGCCGTTATGCAGTAGCTTCGATAGAATGAGGCGATACATCTACGACCGGAAAGGGCTTGGAAAAGTGTCTACACGTGCAGTACTGCTGGGCGCCTCTAGGGGCTGGATCCAAAATGGTTTTACTCCCATTAACTCCCATTCAGAAATCATCATAAAAATCAAAGTAAATGTTATTTTTCCGCCATTCATCATGATTTTTTTGGTTAAATTCACTCGTCTTGATCAGTTTTCTGGTGATAAATCTTTAAATAATTCAATAATTAGGTAGAAATGAGGCCTCAAAGTGTGAACATTTGGTACTGAGGCTGGCTTGACTGAGATTTCTGGTCAGGAGGGATCATTAGCGTCACACAGCGAGGTCAAATACAATTCAGTTTAATTAAAATCTATTGAAAAACGCCAATTAACAACCCTCAGACCCGCCTCTTTCCTCCAAATATGGTCACTTCAGGCTCCACAAACTCCCAATATGGCGACCAGGAGCTACCTTTGCTAATCATGCGTGTTATTTTTAGCATTTTTTAAAATTCCTACATACTTTCCACATGTTATTATTTTCTTGCTCATGGTTCCTATGCTGCCCTGTTAACCGCCAACTATTTGGACTCTCCTTTAGTTACCTTCAACTCTGAGCTCAACGGACTCGGCGACCCTGATGAGGAAAACCACCCAGGATGCTTTGCAAGTGTTCAGAGAGGTCGGTGTTAACATACATTTAGAGCAAACCGGGTTTACGCCCAACGACAAAAAGTGTCTTCTGACTACCTGTTTTCCTTCTTTCTTGCGTCCAGGTGGCCAGGTTGCAGAACTCCATGGTCTTCAAGGCTGCACGCTCGATGGATTTCCAAGCGGACATGACTGGCAGCATCAATATGCTCCTGTGTGGAAAGGAGGCCGACTTCAATTCCACCACTATGACCCTCAGTTTACCCTCACCTAGACAGATGGCTAACAACAAGTCAATTTCCATTATGGCCAACAGTTCCGGTAAGTGCTGCAGCAAGCTCTTTTTATAAAGCAAAGCTGTCACACGCAGCACTTGTGTCTTAATCATTTATCTATATTTTAGCGCGACGCCGCTATATGGAGTCATGGTAGCTTGGAAATGGAGAAAATTCAGGGACCAATGGTGCATAATGTGCTGTATCACCCGACATGGCAATTGATTTGTGGTAATTTTGCAACCGCGGGGATAACTGTGTCGCGTTTATGAAATGGAGAAGAGTGAGTGTGTGTGGCAGAGGGTGGAGAGGCTTTTTTTTAATGCTGCGTTTTATTATGTTTTGATAATTTAGTAAGATCGAATAGCAGAACCACTGAGGCCTTGATATTGCACAGTCTGGCAATAAAGACGGCATTTATTTAAATTAGAGGTGAGGACAAACCCTAGAAACAGTCACATTACATCAGACTGAAGCCCAGCCCCAGTGTTTCCTGTTATCAAAACATGCATGCAGGTGAGTGGGAAAAAACAAAAGATGGATTAGTGGTGCACGGTGCAGCCAACTGTGCCGGATGTGACCACTTGTGCACGTCCAGGAACAAGCACCTGTGGCACAGTTGGCGTCTCCTCCAGAGCTGGAAACCGGGTTTGATTAGGAATACATTATTGGCGACTGTGTCAGGGCCTGGCAGCGGCCGCGGCCAATCAAGCCGGCTCTCCTCGATCCATTTAAAAGCTTCGTACGCCCCACACGGGGGCATAATGATGTTTTCTTAATGGAGAGGAAAGTCCGGAGCGGCTTATCCCGAGTGGAAATTAATGCCGTTGTCTGGGTGGCGTAGAGTCGTGAGGCGCAGTTATGTGACATCTTAAAAATGAACATATGGCAATCCGAAACTTCCCACAGAGCACAGATGGCGCCGCTGGAACTCTGCTTTTGGAGTTATGAACTATGTGCTGTTTGGAAACAGTCGCGGCAGCCATATTGTCAGCATTTGTACTCTCAAGTGCCGTTTGGATTTCGCCGAGGCTGCCTCTGTTTGCCTTCCAGTGGTGGAAACGAGTGAGCGGCGGTCAACTGAAGGGCGGCCAAGTTCAAGCCACGACCTCTGTTGAAAACTCGCTCCCAACCGTCTGCGGAAAGCAACAATCGGTTGCATAAAAATCAGAGAAATTTGCAGCGATTTCACCAGCAGTCGAGCGTTACGATGCAGCAGAGTTGGGGGAGAGATTCAAATCCCTGCACATGTCATCGTCTGTCCTGGTGATGTGCAGCGTGTAAACAAGCCAACATGGCGACCTGGAGCTGTGTGCTCTGCAGCACTGTGGTGCTACTTATGAAAGATTTATTCCAAGTAGCCACACTGATACACTGCTTCAAAAATCTCCAACTCGACACCCAGACTCAGTGTTTGTAGGCGGTGAACGAGTGTTTGTTTTGTGTTAATTAACAAAAAGAAGATGCACATTTTGTATCCTTGAAGCAACTGTGTCTGCAAACTTCTACACTGCAGCTAAACTGCATTCATAATTACGCTTTGAGGGGAAAGTATGTTTGCAGCGTATCACAAACACGTTTCTATCTTTGCTGTTGCCAACAAATTGTATATTCGATGAGCCAATTCTCCCTGAAAATGGAGAAAACGCTGCAAAACATGCAGGAAAACGGACGTCTTTTAACCCAAACTATAACTTTTCGGACCACGACGGTTTCTAAATCCGTCATCGAGCATGCAGTTTAGTTGTTTAGTGCTGTAATGTTGTGGAGACTTGTTTGCTTGAGGTGTGTTTTGGTAGCATTAATGTGTGCAGCGGTTGAGGACAATGTGGTTATTTGTTGACCGTGTTCCTTTCAGTTTAAACTCAGTCAGAATGCGGTATAACTGCAGTGCACAACTCCCAGAAAAGGTGACTGTGCTCGTGTCAGAATGGAGCGAGGTCCTACTGTGAGGACTCAACAGCAAAAATAAAGACAGAAAAAGCAACTATGCTGTATCTGTCACAACGTGGTCTAAAGTCTGAAGCATCAAGGCGTATTTAAGCGACTCCAAGGCCAATGAACCCTTCACAATTTTAAAAATGTACATCCTACGTCCCCCTTATTGGCTCTGAAGCAGTGGCAGCTCTCTCCTCTCACTATTTCAGCGCTGTCCTGCGTTGGCTATATGCTGCTGTATGTGTCCGTCCTGTAATAACATCATCACAGCGCCGCTCTTGACCCCGCTGTTTTCTGCCAAACCCTCCCAACCCGCCATGTAGGTCAGATCTGTGCTCGTGTACCGTGTCAGTAACTGTGGAAAGACCGCGGCGCTACATCGTTTAGCGTTCCTCCGGATTGTCTCGTACTCGTCGAAGCATCTTTCAGGTCAGGCGGCGGATTAGCGCCGTGTTCTCGACAGCCAAGCGGTGTTGAAAATCTCTGCTTTTGTAGAATATCCGTGTTTTATTTTCCCGACGAGCCCGCGGGGGGGAAAGAGGCGTTACGGATTATCTCACACCTGAATGTTTAAAACAAGACCCGACCCGACCCGCTGTCTGATCTTGATGTACGACTGGATCCTCTTAGACTAGCTAACTGCTTTTTTTTCATCATTTGCACCTGTTTAAGAGCACCTGATTCTATTTTTACTCATTTAAAGGATGGTAGCGTATGATGTGTTTGTCTTTTTTCTGGTTTAATTCTCCAAATATATTCTTAAAACTACGGTTTATTTAGCAGCTAATGCTCAACCTTTCTCATATTTTTTAAATAATACATATAAAGGTGCAAATATATCGTAATTTATGCATTTGTTGATGTCGTAATGTGCACATTTTTTTCCTTAATCTGATTTAAATGACTGTCCAGTAGATATTTTACGGTACCAATCTTTTGTTTTTTCTCCGTGCCCCCGTATTGAAAAGAAAACAGTAAATATAATTAACACAACAACTGTAGGAGGCGAAAATCACCGTTTTTTTTTTTTTTTTTCTTTCCACACAAGCCTTGAGAATTAGATCCTGGATGTAACTTCTCGCAGCCTCGCGCTCATTAGAGACCGCGCGAGTCCTGTTTCATTAAACGCCTGTTCTTTGGAGAAAACTGCGCAAAATTAGATTTTAATAAGAAGCCTCTATTCCCTGGGAATAAAGTTGCACAGCTAAAGTGGAATCGCATGCTAGTGCCAGTGCAAATTAGCAAAAACACTGTGTCTTCCTTACATAATAAGCAGGAACGTCTCTGTTAGCATGCTAATGGCTGTTTGGGATTTTCGTCGTGGCATTTCACTGGCCCGCTCTACGTACGGCTAAATGGACCCGGAATATGCAATGTGTCTGCATAATGGCCAATTACAACTCCTTTGTAAGTGTAAAAGTACACTCGAAGGAATAGTGAAATAGCAATAATAAAGGCCAACAGCGAGGTTTTGTTAAGGGCTCAGTAATGTTCCCTTCTCAATTAAACGTCGACAACAACTTCTGAGTCGTTATACAGAATAGTTGGGGCGGCAGCTGCTCTTCCATGACACTGTTTTTTAGAACTTGCCCAGTCGGTGTGCAATAATAGGAAGTGAGTACATGTTTCTGAAATATCACATACGTACAGTTAAAGTTTTTGTGGAAGCAGATTTTGCTATAAGGTTTTGCGGCTCCTCTGCTAGTAGTTTTTGTTGCTGTTGTTAAACTGAATATTATCCTTTACCTCCACTGGACGACGGCTGACTGGACTTCTTCTTCGCCGTAGCTGCAGCGTCGCCTTCAAATGTGAATATTCAGTCTTTCTCTCAAATGAACGAATCTGTCAAAAAAATTTGCATTTTTCAACTTTCATTGTCCCAGTTTTCGGCTGTTGTGACTTTCCTTTACACCGTTCCCTAATTACCCCGGGACCGTCATCCTCTGAGCATTTGGTGTGTCTTGGCATAATTAGCAATCGGTGGCGTTTATTTTTAGTTTTAAGAGCGGCCGTGTCGGAGCCACTGAAGGCACAGTATCGTGGCAGTTGTTGGTGGCGAGGGCGGCCCGCCTCGTACCGCTGAATGTTAAAGAGGCCTCCCCGCGTCTCTGGTGAGAGAGCGACTTCAGTGACATTTATTCAAGCTTATTTGACTTTCTGTTGAAATGCTGCGAGACAGCGATAGATTTGTACCGCTTGTAAGAAATAAGCGCTGCCGCTTTGATGCATGGGGTGGTTCACTCGGACCGGCATGACTGGCATGTCGTATTTGGTGTACGTGTGGGGATGTCTGTCTGAGGGAGTTCGTGCTTGTCTGCCGCTGATTGCGTGAAATGCCTGAAATATGAGTAATGCAAACTCAAAGCAATGTCCTTCCCCCTTTTGTGCGTGCGCGCACGTGCCTGTCCGCGGTTGTGCCTGTGTGTAGCAGCGGCGGCGGCGTTTTCGGCGTGCATCGACGCCGCTGTCTCGCTGTCGTGCTGAATTGAGCCCATCTCCAGGGTACAGCTCAAATTGATTAAATTTGCCAGGTAAGTTGAGGGGCTGACTTGAGGCTCCAAGCAATTATTTGACTGTGGCTAAACCTGGTGTAAAGAAGAGATTTTTTTTATTTTATTTTTTTTCCCATCCTTCATTCAGACTGCTGTGTTGTAATAAAGTTCTGTTTTCAGAAAGAGCGACACCGCTCCGGATAATGTGTAACCTCTGTAATCTGATGCTCCCTTTAGTACACAAAATACAAAAACTGATATATCTCTCCCACGGGTACAAGGATAGCTGATATCGGAGTGCTATGCATTTGTCACTGCCATCGATATTCGCGCTTTATTGTTGAGTGGAGCTGTCTGTTCTCATAATCGGCTCTCATAATCAGAGCACTTTTTATGAAATAAGGAACCATGCTGTATATAAAAGACGAGGTGTCAAGAGAAGTCGACCCGATGCAGACACTCATATTGCAGAGAGCTAAAAATGTGTGAGCAAATTCTGAATAGACGCCTGCTGGGCTTAGGGATGCAGAAATTGGTTTAGCGTACAGCCGAGGTGAGTGCATCGCTTTAGAAGGACTATTAAAGGGCATTCCCCAGAGCTGGAAAGTGAATAAACCAGTGACGACTGAGCAACAAGTTAGAAAAACCTGTTATCGTTGAAACTGAAGCACAACTCAGGAGCTCAGTTGCTTGATAATGGTTATAAAAGGACCTGTAAACAGCAGGTTTCTATCTCTGTGTCTGCGTCACGGCTCCACATGGTTAACAATAGACAGAGAAATTAAAAAATATTTGGTTGAGATACTTCACAAGGATGTAAAAGGATACAAGGCGATTGGTGACCAACTAGAAAGCAGGTTTTTGCAGTAATCAGGAGGCGTAGAAGAAGCTCTAATCAGAGTGACTGGCCTCTTAAAATGACACCAGGTTCTTGTACATGAGTATTAAATGACCTCATGGCTCCACATGGAAAAAATCTGATTGAGATACTTCCCAAAGGATACGTGAAGATTGATGACTAAAAAGTTGCTTGCAGCAGTCGTCATTAGGTGTAAAACTAGTGCCACTAATCAGAGCTGCATTGGCTTCTAAAACAACGCCACAGATGATGCACTGCTTCCACAATCTTGTTTAAACAGAACAGATGTTTAGCTGCTTTTGACTTGGGTTTATCAGAGGAACTCGGAGTTTCTGTACCAGACAGTTCGTAACAGTGCGCTTCAGTGCCAAGTTGTAGGAGTAAACTTTCAAAATTAACTCGGGAGCACGTTTTTCATCAGATGACACCAAAATTAATTTGCTACAGTGAACACACAGTCCTGACAGTGAAGCATGGAGGTGGCAGCATCATCATACCGGGCTGCATCGGTGCCAAGTTGTTGGATAGATGATATTTATACATGCACCTTGTGGATAAACTAAAAAAAGAAAACAGCGACAAAAGTGCACCTGGACAAGTATATCTGCAGACTTGAAGCCAGCAGACACATACAAACATATGTGGGGTATTTTAAAGAGAAAGTTAGAGCAACACAAGCCCTCCAGCAAGGAGCGGCTGAAAAAGAAGTATCTCAGCAGAGCATCTCTGAAGAAAACCTCCGTGCCGAGGAGGATTGAGTCTGGTATCAAAATAAGAAAAAGAGGTGGACACATAAAGTACAGAAGAAGATTTGACTCTGAATAATGAAAGGATGTTTGTTGGGTTAAGTTTGTACTGTTGGGCCTGAAGTACAAATACAGTCAATCTGAGCAGTTAAACACAATTACTGTAAGGATGCACTTGTTGTCTACACATCCTCATCGCACAGGGCGTTTTGTCTGATTACAGCCGCATTGCTTCACCTCTTTAATGCACCTTTTTTAGCTCGTGACCCTTGTTAAGTGACCCAGTGTCCATTTGTGGCTCCGTGTGCTGCGTTGTTAAGCCAATCCTGTACCGGTCGATTCATTAGAAGGGTTTTAGCAGCCTAGTAAAGTCTCCTGTGTTTTACAAGAAGGAGAAAAACCCCAACAAAACTTAGAGAAAAGATAAATCTCGACCAAAGGATCTTGCTGCCAACGTCCCAGTGCCGGACACCGCAGGACTCCCCCAGAGGTCCGACGGGTCAGACCTGTTTTTGTGGCCCACACAGTATCAGGCAGGTGGTCTTATTGTTGTATACATGTACGCTGTTCCTTTCTGACCCCCATTTATCAATGTCAGGGTGAAAGCCGACACTTTAAAGCTGAAATTAAACCCTTTTTTTTGGGTCTGTGTTCTTGTCACAAAGCAAAAGGGAGAAATGATTTTGTTTAGATTTGTTTGGAGCTACACGGTCGAACCTTTCGAAAACACGAAGCGGTTTAAAGTCTCCGAGCAGATGGTCACGCTGAGCGGAACAACGCTCCGAACAAAAAACCCGACATAACTTTCCCGCTAATCCGGTTTCCGAACACGAGCACGCGTCCTGTCCGGCACCTTTAGCTCAACGAACGAGCGACCGCTGGGGAAAAGCTAATGTCGGTTTGCGAGCTAGATGGCTAATTAGCTGCTCTGCTGCATTAAGGCAGCCTGGAAGTGCCGCTTGGGTCCGGCGAGATGCCTTTTGTGTCGTTCCTACTCTTGGTTGACAACACGTCGTGTGCCCGTGACGTGTCGCTGCAACTTTGTTTGCTTTGTCTTTTGCTCCCCACAGTGCAGCAGCGGCGCTCTGGCCGACTGCCAGCCGCTGTCAGTCCGACGCCGACACGCCTCTGCAGCTGCCTGAGAGGAAAGGGAGCGTTTCTGGTCGCTTTCCTTCCCTTTAATAACACACAAGCACTAACTAATACATCCCAAACACGCCGAGATTAGTTTGCACCGCGTGCCACAAGATGAATATGCTTCCTTATCTGGTCGCTTTTTCTTGGAGACGTCGGACTGCTTCTCCGGTGTTGTGTTTGCAGGCGGCGGCATCTGTGCAGTCTGTGGAGGGAACAGCTGGCCGGGCCCGGAGTAAGGGGCGGCCATTAGCTCTGCGCTCGCTGACCTCCCAGGAGCACCTGAGAAAAGATGGCCAGCAGGCAGAAAGGCTAACATTTAATTGCGCCGAAAATGGCCGCTAAAATCCCCCCGACGGCGGGCCTCGGCGAGATGAGAAGAGAGAGGGATTATAAAAGACCGGAAGGAGACCGGATGTAACGAACAAACGGGGAAGTTAGCGGCACATCGGATGCATTGACGCTGCAGATTGATGAGTTATTCTACGACGTGCCTCCTCGCTGCGTGAGTGTTCGGTCGGTGTAGCCGCTCCAGGTTGTGTTGCTCGCAGCACAAGTCCTGCTGTAACTTATTCAGCACTCGGCCCAACCTGGCAATATTCACGTTGGCAGATAAGTTAAATTAATAATGATCCTACTGCTGCTCAGTATATTGACTTTTTTTCTTCTGTCCACAGAATCCTGTCCTCATGTACTCAGGTCTGAACTCTCTTGGCTTGTGTTTTCCTCTGGCTGTGTTTCTTAACTAATAATTGAGTGCTTTTTTAAAATAAATACAACCACTTGGCAACTCTCTTGTAGTTGTTCTAATAGAGTACCAGGCTCCGAACCAATATCCATTTTAATAATGTTGATAAACTTAGGATAGGGCATTCTAACTGTTTTACCAGCAAAGCAGCAGAAGTTTCTCTTTTCCTTCCTCCTCCTCCGACTCCTTGGTCAGATATTGATGGCGAGGCAATTACCGGATGACGGTGAGTTGGCCTCAGAGAGATGCAAAGTCAGAGGAAATGTAAAGCAGCGAGGCTGCAGCAGTAAAACAAAAACAAGCGCTCGTCCCTCACAAAGGCTTTCTTATGAGTGATGTTTGAACCAGCAGTGCAGAACTTTTGTCTCCTCCTCCTCCTCCTCCTCCTCCCGGCAGTGACCTGGAGAGATTTACGTGGCGTCCGATCGGCTTCATCAGCGTTGTGCGAACTTCGTCTGGCGAGGGCGTGAGTGTGATGGACGTTCATTTATATGTAAAAATCCACCTTAACCCTCCATCGGCTTTGAAGTGCATGATTTTGTTTTTTAAATAAAGCCCAAATTAAACTATTTATCAGAGCCAGAGAGTGTAAAAACACAACCTGTTTGTGGTCCTTGAACACATCTAGAGTGACGTGCAGTTTTGTCTGTAAAAATGACCAAAAACTAGCTTAAAACTGTGATGTTTCATTAAAATTCCTTCATTCTATTTATCTCATTGAAAAAATCACCAAAATTCACTTTATAGATTCTGTTGAAATCTGAAATTTTCTGCACTTGTCAGCAACAAGCATCAGTCGTACCACAAAAATTCTGGGAATTTTAAGGCTGAACTTTTAGGGCTTCATCAATAAAACAAAAGTTCTTTGGTCCAGAAACTGGTGCAAGTTGTCAGAAAGTTGTTTGAAGAAATTTCTCAAAAGGTAAAACCAAATCCTGCCTCTGGAAAAACAGAAAGAAAGATCCCTAAATCATGTATGACTTGCTGCTCCATCAGCATAGACAGTCAACAATAAGCTTAGAAGTGTGATGTTTCAAAATCACTTTATTCTCAATGTCTTATTTTTAATTCACACTAAAACAACAAACTGTCTGCACCGGACGGATTCTGTAAAAATCAAGAAATTCTTCACGACCAGTTCATCTGAGAAGCCGTGACTGATTCACCGCTAACCAACAGTCATGAGACAATAATTTGGGGGATGTTCAGGTTGAACTGCAGGCAGTGTTTACAGGAGACAACGAGAGGAGCTGAGAGGAAAATCAAACACACTCGATCAATAGGATGAATGTAATTTGGTTCAGAAACTGGTGAAAGTTGTTGGGAGACATTTTGCTGACTGTGTTTTCCAACAGCTTGCAAAGAACTTGAAAGTCCTGGACGTTCAATAAAAGTATATTTAAAACTCCTGCACACCTCTGAAGCCCAAAACCTGCCTCCGGCTTTAAAATGCATGTTTTCTTTAAAAATTATTTTCAAAATGATATTTATTGAAACCAGAAGTTGCCAAAACAGGAAGTAAAGTCAACTTTTCAATCGTTCTGAAGTGTTTCCATCAGTAAAAACAATAAAAACAAGCTTTAAGTTGGGATATTTTAATGAAATCACTTTATTCTGCATGTCTTTAACAAAAAATTACCCAAAATAAACTGTTTATATGAAGCAGATTGTATTAAAATGAGTAGATGTTGCAGCTCTTGGTGCATCTGAGGAGCCACGAGCAGGTTGAACTGTTTAATCTGAGCATAGAGGAGACGAGTATGGAAACATATTAGAGCGATTAAAAGGAAAATATAACATAATTTATCAATAAAATTAACTCATAAACTCATAAACTTGTTGAAGATGTTCCACCAAGCTGGATGTATCCTCCAATGATTTACTAGCAGTGTAAAAAACACAGTTTTCAGAATTTGTAAGCCTTTTGTTTTGGTATTTTTCCATTATTTATCATCTTCTATTTATGTTAAACCACACAAAAGACATTTTTTGCAATTCTCTCTGGTTCTAATCATGGTTTCAACTGTTTCCATCGAGGTGAAGGACTTTATATTGTGAAGAAAAAAAAACAGTGAATAAAACATACGACTGGAACAAGAAGCTGCTTATAGAGTGAAAAAGAAAAAAAAAATCAGACTATTTGTGTCTCAGCTTGTTGTGAGTTCTTGTCCGTCTACACGACTCCAATGAAACCAGTGATTACGCCTTTTCTAACGATAATAATAAACTGACCGTAAGTGGTCGGGGCTGCTGTCGGGTCAAAGTTCTTGTAAAAGTGGCGCGACGTGATCGATGCAACGCCGCACCGAAGCCCTCGTGACTGTGTCAGCCCGACGGACCAACAAGAATCCTTAATCAGGACTCTGAAGTGAGCTGATTTTATCAATGCTTCCCCTGCGGTTTGAATCTGTTTCGTACGCTCGCGTAATCTTCTTCACTTCTTCTTTTTGCACTTGTGTGATTTGATTTTTCCTCTTTAACAAGTTGTTTCCTCCACAGACAGTCAATAAAAATGCCAGTGACTTGAAAGGTCTCTAAATTATTAAAAACGGTTCTGATTTCGTGACAGATTTTGCTTTTAGAACAGAATTTGCTCGAGAAGAAGCACCGAGGAGGTTGTTTTGGTATTTATTCGCCTTTTTTTTGTTTTTTTTTCTTCCTCTGCTGTCCCGTGAAAGAGCACGTATACGCTCGGAGGAAATGTACTTGGTGCTGACTTTCCCTGTCTTCTCTCTGGTGCAGACGCCTTTTGTCAGAACCTCATCGACACCCTGGAGGGCACACCTGGCCTGCGCTACCTCTGGAGCGCCGTCAAGCCATTACTGCTCGGGAAAGTCCTCTACGCACCTGATACTCCCGCTGCTCGGCTGCTGGTCAAAGAAGTAGGTTCAGAGGGGGGAGGAACAAAAAAATGGAACAAAAAAACTTACTTTTCATGCACTTGAAAGTGGTAAAGCTGCATTTTTAGTTTTAGTGCGTTTACGGGAGATATTAGCTGCAGGAGATGAGATAAAACTTTATGAATGCTGATGTTACTCAGGATAAAACAATGACGTGACATCAGAAATGCAGTGACTAAAAGTAGAAAGCAGTGAAATATAAGTATGATGCATGACTGAAATATAATAAGAGTGCTAATAATGGAACTTTCAAGAGTAATGCTGGCATTTACACTGAGTTATATGACACAAGACAATGAAAAATGAGCAGAAATATTGCACTTAAAAAATGAAAAGCTGCACAATACTTGCACAATATTGCACATAAAAGTGAAATATTGCACGTGCAGTCAAAACGCTGCGAGTAAAAATGAAATATGACACCCGTGCACTGAAAATACGAGACATAGCACATGAAATAAAACGTCACACATGCTCTTTAGAAGTAATAATATTGATAATGTGAGAACATTGGGAGTCACATGTTACTGCTTAGTGCCAATAAAAAGGGAAATAAAACTGTATTTAGTCTGGATTCCTGCTCATGGATCCCACTGTAGTTCTTTTTTTTTGTCATGACACAACATTTCTCCCAGAGATTAGCATCGTTTTGATAACCGCGTAAGCAAAACAAACAACAGCCAAAGATTGCGCGCGGAGAGACTGCATAATGAGCCGGAGCAGAACCTGCCGACTTCACAGCGAGCGGCCCGGTGTTGGCGCAGGAGGCCCCCGCTCACACCAGACGTAGTGGGATTGTTTACAAGTCAGCGTTCGGGGTAAATAACCCCATTTACATTCGGCGCCGCGGGGAGGTGGGGGAGCGGGAGGCAGCGTTACAGTGCGACGCTTCCTTCAGGGATTAGCTCAAAGTGCAGATGTGGAGTACTTTCATGTCTGTATTAGCTCGGCACACACAGCAGAAGGCTCAGCGGGTGGATGCGCTGGTGAATTCAGTTTTTTTTTCTTTTCTGGTTTCAGGCTAACAGCACGTTCGAAGCCTTGGCCATGCTGAAGGAGCTCGCCGATTCCTGGGACGTACTCGGGCCACGTGTCTGGGATTTCCTCGAGAACAGCACTCAGGTCAACGCAGTGCGGGTGAGACGATGCTCGTGTTTTTTAAAACTTCTTTTAGGTGTTTAGACAAGTTAAGTGTGTAGTTGGGACAGTTCTTCAAATGTTTGCTTTTGCAGAAATCATTGAAAGCTGGAGAATAACTCACTCCTTGTCCGCATTGAGATCAATAATCCAGAATAATACACTCTGATCTGTACAATAACTACATATAGATCGGTGAGACATTAAGGTAAAACTTTATTAGTCCCAGAGGAGGTTCTTTTGCCAGATACTTCTCAGAAAACCAAATCAAACGACGTGAAAAATGGATATATGATAGCTTTAAGTGCGACACACGGCAGCTAAAATACGACTATGAATGGACAAAGAAGTACGTATTAGGAGCAATAGCTCTAAGATATAATAATTAATACACATGTGACAATGAAATACTGCACACAGAGTGGAAATATTACACCAGATAATGGAAGATTGCACAAAAAAAATGGAATAAAACACATGAAAACTGAAATATTGCTCGTGAAAACTGATAAAAGGGGACATTTTGCTGGTTTAGTTTGGGGCTCCTTAGAGGGAAGGTCTCTGCAAATCAGCACAGAGCTCCTCTAAATCATCACCTTTGTCCTGTAATTAAACACTTCTATCCTGATGGCATGGCAGTGTCCACTTCCACAGACCACGAAGGGTCACTGAACGCTCTGATTCCTCTTAAAGTGATGTGAGTTATTTGCTTTGACCTTCTCAGTCATCACATCTCAACCCAACTCAACTTCAATGGGAGGTTTTAGATTAAAATGGCGTTCCGACCTCCGCTAGAGCTCCACAGACTTGGAGAACCAATGCTAAGGTGCATTCTAGTGGCCCAGCCTCTTTCTAAGAAACTTAATGTTGGTTTTTCCTTTAATTTGTCGCCAATCTGACTCCTTCCAAAGATAAAACTCCACCTCAAACTCCTCTTAGAGCCAGCTGTTCCCAAGTTCAGTGTCTCCCGCATCCTAATTTACACATAAATGGAATTAAAGCAGGCTGCACCATTTGAAAACTGGTTCTAGTGAAATATTTCCACTCAGTAGCTACTGGATTTACCAGCAGATAACCAGTCAAACCAGTGCTGTGAGTGGTGACCGCACAAAGACAACAAAACTCACATTATACTTAAAATCAATGCAGCGATTATTTGATTCTTTTGGCACACGATCGGCACAACTTTAACACCTTTATCGCTTCTTCCAGACGTAGAAATCCACCTGCTAGCTCCACCAACAACTAATTGACTGTTGATTAGCGTTAGCTTGACTGTTTCTTGATCGTCCAGCTAGCTAAATTAAAGCAAGAAACTCGCTCTTCCGTAGATGTCACGGCCTCATGGACATTTATTTGTGAGTTCGGACCCCTCAGTGACGAGAAAACTCACCCACGTCGGGTGTTTATGTAAGAAAATGCCGGAGTTACTGGTGTGTTTTTTGCTCCCTTATCTCTTTGCTGTATTTTCCAACCTGGGCTCATCATAAAAACAACCTCCTTCACTGCACTGCAGCAGAAAATACAAGATTGAATAGAGTGCTGCGTAAAGCCCCTGATATTTTTCCTGTATAAAAATAAATAAAATAAAAATAAAAAAAAATGAGAGGATGAGTTATACATATGCTGCTGCGGATGAGGCCGTATATGCTGCGTGCATCAATTTGTTGCACCTCCCGTTAGATATGGAGACGCAGGGAGGAAAGTAATTATGGATAAGTGCAGGATAATTTTCATCCTGGCAGAAGGGATTATCTATAGAAGTAAAGGACATGGACTCTCCGCCGCCACTTCTCTGCCTCTGCCTGCCTGCCTGCCTTCTCCTCGCCGTATTTCCTTGACACTGACATTACTCCAGTGTCACTCCAAATGAGCTTATAGGCAGCTGCAGGGAAGCAGACATTGGGAGCTCCATATAGCTGGGGTATTCATTACCCTAGCCCTAACCTTTACACAAATGGACCGGCAATCCTCCTTTGTCTTCATTTTCTCCCAGCCCCGGCGCTCTCCCTCTCCACCTCTCTGCTACCGAGCCGCCTGCTCCGGAGCTTTGTCATCTCCGGAGGTCCTTCAAGGTCGCAGACGCGTTTTTTTTTTTTTTGCGTTGATGGACCAATTACCGGCCGCCGCTGCAACCTGCGTTTGAAGATTTAGGGAGTGGAGGCGCAACAGAAGGAGGTGCTCGGTCGGTTCGAGTCGAGTCGAGGATCTCGCCCCGAGTTCGGTGACACCTGTGGTTACCGTGGCAACAAGTGTGGCCCAATGCCGCGTGTCCGAGCGGCTCCTCCGTCGGGAAGAACAACCGGCAGCACGGAAACCCTTAACGAGCCGCCGAGCGCGCGCCGGCTACGAGGGGAAATGCACATTACTTTGTCACCCCCCGCATGACAAATAATTTCATTTAGCGCACGAGCAGCAAGGTTAAACGGCACATTGTTTTCTCCAGATGCTGCGTGCGGAGGTGAAAATCCTCCAACCGGCACCGGAAACAGCAGATAACACACAATCCAGTGATGCAAAGACGACAATCTCATGTTTAATTTCTTTTTAAAGTGCAGAAATTTGGTCTTTTCCTTTTTAAAAACGTCCACAGAAGCTCTTTGCACAACCTGAACGACCTTATCTCTCTTTTTTCACCCACTTTCCTCTTTCTTTAGATATAAATCCACCTACAAACGCACTAATTAGGACTAATTACACTTCGCTGTGCCATAAGTCACGGTTAGCATGCATGTTTTTCTCATCGTAATTTATGCATAAATGGAATTAAAGCAGGTTCACTTGGTAGCAACGAGATGTAACAGCTGCCAGTCCACCTACAAATACCAATAAAACTGACTTTTACGTGTTAATTATTGTTACCAGCTGTTCAAAAGTGTTTCCAAAGTCGTGATTTACGCACAACTAAATTAAAACAACAAAAACTAGTTGTATTTTTAACTTCCAGATGCATCAACAATTTGCAGCACCGATTTCTTAGCAACCAAACGTGAATAATTACACCTTTAACTAGCATCAAACTGGACCCAACAAGAAAATTATCACGTCTACGTCATTGGAAGACCCTCACATGACGAATAATTTAATCCAACACCTGATCACCAAGGATAAACAGCAACTGTTTTAATAAACTTAGCTGTGACGTAAGTAGGGGTCGGCGTCGATGTTTTTCACATCATAATTTATGCAGAAATTAAATTAAAACTAAGAAATATTTTGACTGATTTCATCTAGTTGCCTGTTGACAGCTTTCAGCAAACCAACATCACAAAGACGACAAAAGTCATCCAACTTTTTAAAAATGCAGAACTTTTCCTTTTTAAGAAAACATGCTCAGAAGTTCTTTGCGCATAATCAGCACAACTTTAACACCCTTAGCTCTTCATTTTGCCCATTTTTCTCTTTCCAGAGGTAGAAATCCACCTACAAGTGCCACTAAAACTAAACCGGTTTCCTCCACTGTTTCTTGATCCCGAGAAGCAGCCGTTTCCCAAATCGTGATTTACATGCAACTAAATTAAAGCAAGTTGCACCACAGAAACCAGCTCTCACCCAGTTGTAGGTCCAAGAACCAGCTGTTCAGAAGTGTTCCACAAGTCGTCATTTACATGTAACTGAAGTAAAGCAAGTTTCACCACAGAGACTAGTTCCTTTGTGAGAACTAAGAAGAATAACGGAGGTGTTGTAGCTTCACTTCATAACTACCGGGTAAAAATCCACCTACAAGTGGCACCTACTTGTTAATTAGTGTTTCCTCGACAGTTTCTCGGTCAGATGTCCAAGAAGCACGTTTCCCAAACCAATATTTACGCATAAAGCAAGTTGCACCACGAAAACTGGTTCTTAAGGAGGATACCTTTAACTAGCACCTGCACCTACAAGAAAATGCATGTCTGTTTATCACCACAAGACACTCACATGATGAATAATTTTATTTAACACGTGATCACCAATTATCTCTTCATTTCACCCATTTTTTCTCTTTTCAGACGTAAAAATCCACCTACAAGTGCCACTAAAACCGACTGTTAGGGGTTAATTAGTGTTTACGCGACTGTTTCTTGGTCAGACGTCCAAGATCCAGATGTTTCTTAAATCAATATTTATGCATACAGCAAGTTGCACCATAAAAACTGGTTCTCACACAGTTGTTATACACATTTTAACATGCTTTTGCAGCAAACCAGTGTCTTTGATTCGCAAGTTTGGATTTCTTTGTGACCAAACTTGCATGAAAACCTTCAGGATTGTACCTTAAACTAGCTGTTAAACCTGCACCTACAAGACAATGCACGTCACTTTATCATTTTAATTTAACACATGACCACCAATTATCTCTTCATTTCATCCATTTTTTCTCTTTTCAGAGGTAAAAATCCACCTACAAGTGCTACTTACTTGTTAATTAGTGTTTTCTTGACTACTTCTAGGTCAGACGTCCAAGAACCAGCTGTGTCCTAAACCAATATTTCCGCATAAAGCAAGTTGCACCATAAAAACTAGTTCTTACACAGTTCTTTTGCGACCAAACTTGCATGAAACCTGAAGGAGTATACCTTTAACTAGCTGTTAAACCTGCATCTACAAGACAATGCACGTCACTCGATCACTTTAAGTTAACACATGACCACCAATTATCTTTTCATTTCACCAATTTTTCTCTTTCCAGATGTAAAAATCCACCTACAAATGCCACTAAAACTGACTGTTAGGGGTTGATAAGTGTTTACTCGACTATTTCTCGATCAGACGTCCAAGAACCAGCTGTTTCCCAAATTAATATTTATGCAAAAAACAAGTTGCACCACAAATATTGGTTCCTACACAGTTGTTAGTATACATTTATTGGGTTTCTTTGCAGCCCTACTTGCATAAAAACTTCAAGGATTCCACTTTGGCTACACCTTAACCGCCCCTACAGGACAGTGAACATCCCTGTGTCACCCCCACATTGTAAATAATTTTATTAAACAACTGACCGCTGAGGTTAAACAGCAACTGTTTGCCTCAAATGCCACTGAACAGCGAGGATTCCAGCCACGGAGCCGGTTTAACGGCCACAGTCCATTTCCCGGCACGGCTCCGTCACCGCCGACTCTCTGTCTTTTTTTTAAATACACACATTTTGGTCGGGTCACGTCCTTAATGTGGCAAAACCCACAAAGATAGATGTACTGATTTTTTAAAAGGTCACACGCGGCATTGAGATTACTTAATTTGACACTTTGTCCTTAGGTTAAGCAGAATATCATCAGACGTGTTGACACTGAAATGCCACTGAGCACACTGGCCAGAATATATCTGAATCTCAACTCGGGCTTTCGCGCTGCTGAGGCCAAAATGCTCAATTGACGCTCGGCGCCCTTTGCTGTCCCAAAGTCGTGCTCGGCGTCGGGCGACGGGCTAAATTTACCAATTAGTTCAAATGAGGGGGTTTCAAACGACTTATTAGAGGTTAGCTTAGGTTCCTTTTTCTCTCTTTATTTTTTCTCCTGCGTACATGACGGGTAAAATATCAGTGTTGGGTTTAATTTTTGTACTAACACTGTCATTAGAGTCATATTATTAGTGGGGTGTTCATTTCACAGCAACAGGAAGCGACGCAAATAGCGGGTAGCGAACAGAGGGCAACGCAGCGACACCAACAAGTGGGAGGAGGATTATTTAAACTGCACGAGGAGCTCAGAACCGTTTATTTCTTGAATAAAAACACACAGATTCATGTGTTATATATATACATGTGTGTTGCTGTGCTAGTGCAGGGATGTTAGTGAAAGGGATTGTTGGTTTTGTATGTCTGTGTGTCACGTTGTGTGTTTACAGGCAGGAGATGTGATTTGCATTCATTTTCCGATGTTATTTTTTGATTATTATTGTACATTACTGCCAGCGAGAGGAGCTGATGTGCGTCTCAGAGCTGCTGCTTGACGTTTTTATTAAATCGATATAAAAATAGAAGTTCAGCTCCTCGACAGAGCAAAGCATCTATAGCAATTAGAAGTCACCGAGGTCCAGTTATTGAAATTTCCTCCAAGTAAAAGGTCCGAACCCAAGTCCAGTTTGTGTCTGATAGCCTTCCCCTTTGGCCACATGTTCATGGTTTCAACAGTAAATTGTCAGTGCAGGATATGTTTAACTGAGTTTACCAGATATATAAGTAGTCCCAGGCAATAAAAAAAATGGAGGCCTTTATTTCAGATTAGAGAAAACAACCTCAGAATAAAATACATTTAAAAAAGTGCAAATCACCCTTTTGTCTCTTAAATTAAAGAGGTCCCAGCCTAAAGAACTTAAGGCCTCCACTTCAAGTCAAAAAGTCAACTCAAAGGTTTGGTTTGCACGTTGCCGGGCTGTAAATGTGGTGATGAGTCGGGTCGATCTGTCAAACCGGGCCTGCAGCTCGGTTACTCTGCGTGGCCTCAGCTCGGACTTCAGGGGATAACTTTGGCTGGACTGAGTGGAGCTATTACCGTCGTAACTGGAGTAGCAGCGCCCGCTGTCTATAGCCGCAACCATCGGAAAAAATGCTCCTTGAAAATCTATTCGCGTGAATTTATCAGAGATTGGTCACGGGTCCGGACAGAACCATCACGAGGTCCGTCATTTGGTGGTGCCTGATCTATGGTCTTAATACACTCTGTATTAATTGGTTTGTTTTTTTGTTTTTTTTTAAATTGTCTGCTTCAGAGATGAAATTTTCTTTGATTAGACGGATGGGAAATCGAACGGTAAAAGTGCAGGTCGGCTGATGTTTTCAAGATATTTCACGACGACGTTTTGTTATTTCAAATACATGGACAATTATGTCATTTATTTATAAATCTTATGTTAAACAGAACACCTAACCCTTCATGGATCAAACAAGAAACGTCTTCCTACTCACAGTGATTAAACGTGTTACAGAGCATGAGCTAAAACATCACATTTTCATTTTTATTCACGATCTAAGCAACTTGTTGACTTCGTCTCTTATACGCGGCATCAACACAGTCCAGCAATGGTCAGTAAGCACAAGTTATCTGCGTTGATGACACAGTTTGGAGGCAAACATATGAGACGGATCCATAGAAATATTAACCACTGACGGTTTTACAAGCTCCAATGATTTCTGCAAATACGTCAAACCGAGCATGTTGTGTCATCGTGTGAATGTGTTCTAATGTGCAGACGGTGTTTTAAGATTGAACTCAGAGACAAACATTTGCATAAAATTTCCAATATTTGACCCAATATTGTGTCTTCAAAGCGCTATTTAGCTTTTTCAACCCAAATTTCCGTTCATATGGCTTCTTTTTTAAACCTCTAAGGTGATTCTAACGACCTCATCTCCATCTTCTCACCTCTGAACTCAGGCTCTGCTGGCGAATCCCGTGTTCGCTTACACCATCGATGAGGGTCTGAAGAGCAGCGAGTGGGATGCCGAGACGCTTGCCAACTTCCTGTACAGCGGGCCTCCTGAGGACCGGCCGGCCGGCGCGCCGCCTAGCGACTGGAGGGACGTTTACAACAGCACCACCCAGATCCTGCAGCTCCTCTCACAGTTCCTCGGCGTACGTATATTTTCCTTTTGCTTTCGGTAAACTCCTTACAGACTCCACCTCGCTCACGCACCTGAAAAACAAAAAAAGCTCTCTGACATTTAAGGTTTACACATAATTCTCACTGCTAAGGGAAATTGGCAATACATATATATTTTTTTTCCTGTCCTTCCACTCCAGTTTCTTTCTTTCTTAGCCTTTCGCTCTGTGTTATTTATTCCGGTTACCTGATATTACCCTTGTGATTTCTGTGGCTGGAGTTGCCATTAAAAAATAAGTGCTGCGCGACCTTTAAAATGCTCAAACAAAACCGTCGATTTGGTAAAAAAAAAAAAAAGTTCTTTTCTCCAGATTGCTGAAATCATGGAGCTAACTTTAGCCACTCGTTAGCATCTCACGTACGCTGTTTTCTCTTTAACTCTGTTACATGCATTCAGACTTTAAGACAGCGATCTGGCAAAAAGCGTCTGATGTAATTGCTTTAATTTATTCCGCTCGCAACTGTCACACAACTCTGGCAGAACATCAGGGCCGTGGCGGCATGCAAGCAGGCTGCTTTGCATCCGAGGCACAATGCGTCCATGTTTAGCACGGCGGCGCCTTCTATTTTTTATTTTTTTATTCTGTTTCGTCGCCTCTTTTGTTGCGGTGTCTGCGCTCCGCTATTGTTCAAACCCAAATCAAGGCTGCAGTTTCTTTTTTATCTTCCTCTTTCTCTCGGCTTTTGTGTTGTTTTTTTTTTTGGAGAACAAGCAGAAAGGAAAAAAAAAAAGCTTTTGGTCTTTTGTTCATTAAACTTTAATATCCTTGACTTAACAAACTGTCAAATACACGGGAAGATCTGTCACTACACTCCTTCCGTGATAATCGCAGAAACAGAAAGCATTGTTATTGGCCAGACTGTAGTGAATCAGAAGCACGGCGGCGTCTCTTAAGTAGGAACACACACATCGTCGACATTGATATATTGATTGTGGCACAGTTTGCTGCAAAAAAAAATCTTATTTTCTCTTTCAAACGCCGGCACAAAGCCCATCGTCAGCTCCTGCCACCCTCACGTATACACGTGTGCAATTTCAAGGTAAAATACGCAAAGTGACTCAATCTGTTTCCTGGGGAAGTTATCCGACAGCCTCTTACCGCTCTGCCGTCGTGTCTGCATGTATATAACAAGGGGGGGAAAAAAAGTCGATTTAATTTGTCTTTTTTTTTTGTTTGGTGGCAAAACAGATTTCCTACAGAATTACTCTTTATAGTGACTCATCTAACTAGCCTGGAAATCACACAGTCGGTGAAATGAAGATTATCTAAGTGCAGGGAATGCGTCTCAATCACTGTAGTACAAAGACCACTGGTGTGTTGGTGCTCCTGACAAAAGAAGACTTTGAGGAACCCCGTATAAAAGGAGAAGTCACTGATTATCTGTTGGCGTGCAGTTAAATGCATCATTAGGAAACAGAAGGAGTGAGACATGAGTGACTCTATTGGCCACAAAGACACCTGTGACTTTATCCAAATTAGTTACGAGCTTCAGCAGCTGAGATGCAAAAGACTCACTAAAG
>NW_007579407.1:103107-152230 GCF_000690725.1 Stegastes partitus | reverse complement strand
AAGACGATAATCACTTTGCCAGTTGTTTTGGCTGAAAGAAATTCTCTTAGTTGTTGAAGTATTGGATTACAATGAGTTCCTGAAGCCTCCATTGGGGGGGAGCCAGGTCTGAGCTTGGGGGCAGTGGATACATTTCTGTTTGGGCAGAGGTGGTGATTGTGTTTGGCGCACAGTAGCTCACTAGCAATGGCGCTCCTTTAACCTGCGCTTAACTGAAGCTTGGGCCAGCTGGCGGCAGCAGAAACAGTCCGCAAACACACCATTAACATTACCTCATAAAGGCGATGTGGGGAACTAGCTAGCAAAAAGTCAAGTCATTTCAAGATTGTTAAACTTAGGAACACAAGTTACCCAGCTGCCTTAAAATAATAAGTTTACTGCAAGTACACGTAGGTTTGAATATTTATTTAAATGTGATGTTGTGAATTTTGAAAAGCAAAATTACCTGAAATAAATGAACAAGTTCAGTAAACTTGTGATATTACACTGAATCAAAAGTCTCTCAGATAAACATTTTACACTGACATTTTCTCATGAAGTCAACTCTTTATTTAACGTGCAAATTATCTGCAAGTGTTGAAAGCATTTTGTATCTCGAGCAACATGCCAGGTTTCAGTTTCTTTGGTTTAAAATAAATGTACAGGGATAGAGACTGAACTCAATCCTAACCTTTCTCGTGGTTTGCACAGTTGTCTTTATTATGTAAAGATATAACCAGGGTTTAAAACATCTTAAATGACATGCAGCAAGTTTTGATTGTGAAAGGTTTGTTAAAGCTACAAAAGAAGAGTTTTGGGGGTATTTCAACTCTAAAATAATGCATGGTGGGAAGTCTGTGAACAATTTATTTGTTTTTTTTTAAATAACTAACTTTCCTCAGTTGATTAAACTCTCAGTCTTAGATTAATTCAACTCGTCATTTTAAGTCAAAATACCTCAAATCAGACACCTAATGTTCAAAATTTTAAAAGAAATTATCTGAAAATAAAAACTATGTGGTATGTTGAATTGAACAAAACTTCTATATTTACATCAAGGAAAGAGGAAAAGATTAATTTATTCCACTAAATTGCTGTTTAATGTGACAATGCAGCAATATTAGCATTTCTTTGTTTCTGGCAATGTTGGGATTATACAGATGTGCAATGTTCACTCAACTTTTAAGTACATAAGAGAGAGAAATACCTGGCATCATAGCTGCTAAACATGCTCATAACTTTTGTTTTTATTTGCCTGTTTCTGCAATGTCCTGAAAGACACTAAAATGTTGAGCAAAGCCGAGGAAACAGCAGAATTAAGTGAGCATTCTCTGTGGGTTCATCACTCCAAGAAAATCCTATTATATGACTTATAGTTATTTAAATAATTATTCAGTATTAAAATATTATTAATTGCAGATGATGCACAAGAACAATTAACTAAGTTGTGCAGTGGGTTGAAACTGCCAGAAGAAGTGAGTTTGTGGCTCTAACAGATCAAATATATCAGTGCATAACACAGCAAGGAGACAAATGGCCTGTAAGTTTTCCGTCAGACAGTCCAGCATGACGCTCTGTTGGCCCGTCAGTGTGGACTTGATTGAAATTCTTCATTCACTACATATAAGTTCACACACAGTAATGTTTGCCTTAAGTTCAGTGAGGACATGAGCAAGTGTGTCTCTGTACTCAATGGCCAAATAAAACAGGAATAGCCCAAATCATAATAGCAATGCAAATAAATGGAAGAGTGCTTATGATACAAACAGGCAGGTGGCCAAATGGGCATCAACAAGGACCAGAGACGCAGTCTCATTTTTCCTTCTGACAGGAATGTCTACAACTAAGTGTGTGTCCTTTAAGTAGAGTTTGGATTGTCAACAGATGAAAATATACTGTGTGGGCATTACTAGATGGCTGTTCTTAGGCCAGGACACACAAATCTCAACTCCGGTGAAATACGCTGCTCCCCACTGCCCGCATCCTACCCTCCTTTTCGCACAGGAAACTGCCCAGGACTTGATCTTAATTAGTTTGGCAGTGAGTAATAACATCCTTAGAGGATTAGAGATTGTTGTGATAGATTAGTACAGGAAAACCGACCCTTTTTAGCTGCGCATGGAACTACAAAGCAGTCTGATTATGTAAAAATCTTAATGCGTAAATTATATTAACCAGAATAAGCCTCAATAAAAGAAATAAACACATAGCCAACTGTCTGGACAAAGCAACAGATGTATGCCCATGAGGTGACAAGTCTGTTATCATATAGTGTGCTGAAATTTTGTAACACTGATTAATTTCACAAGTATGTGTTTTGTTGTGTCAGTGCAATTGGATCAGACATTCTCTGGGTGGTAAAGGTTGACTTTTCCTAAGGTACTTCTGTGGTTGGCTCAATTGGGATTTAGAAATGCTTAAAATCCAAGATAAACTCTACCGAGGAGTCTGTGTTCAACATTTTTCTAAATGATCAGAAATCCTCTTTTAGAACATGGATGTTGGAGTTTGTGTTCATTTGAGATGGGCTGTCTTTTCCAAACACAACATAGCATTTAATAATTCAACTGCCAATTCAACTTTCTTAAGGTAACAGCACATTGGCTGCTATTCTCAATTGAATTGTTTTTTTGTCTTTCTCCAACTAACTGCTTCATTGATTCGTTAGATTTATTCAACAATCATCTGTCATGAAATGTCGTCAAATACACTGACTGGTCAACATCAGGTGGAGCAGCTCCATTTTAAATGAAATCATTCTGAAAATGTGAATGTTGACGATTAAAGAGTAGGCTTTGATCATTTTTCAGAGGCCATGACTGTTATGCTTAAAGAGGCACTCTCTATGATTCTTGGCCTGAGCCTTATTTTCTGTATAAATTACATACAAAGAAAGCTTAAGAGGTGTTTCTCAAGGGCTCAACATTTTTTACGCTTACACTCCATTGGCAAATCCACTATGGAAAAGCTGAACTATACTTGAAGTGCTGTATTTTACTGTGGTTTGGAGCTGAGGCAGAGATCAATTGCTTGGTTTCTGCAGCAGCATCCCAGAAAGCCCCAGAGAGGCAGGTCTGAAGGACAGGTGGGGAGCCACACAGTGCCACCTCAAACCACTGTCCCCACAGTAAGGGGCGGCGGTGTTAGAGAGCAGCCCGCCCCGAGAGCCAAGACAGACAGGAGGAGGTCAAACACTGCCACGTCTGTGTGTGAGTGTGGGGAACTGCCGCTAGCGATTATTTTCTTAATTGATTGATTAATCTGTCGGTTATTTTTTGAAAGAATCTCTTAGAAAATACTGAAAAATGAGCCTCATTCCAGACACGAATTGCCGCCTGCATCCTATATAGGTTCAGTGATTGAATATGTAGAAGTTGAGCGGCACTTCAGTCTGATTATCATTCTGTCAGACAATGTCCATCACAGTTTCACAACATCTTAAGCAAAATAATCAAAAGATATTTCAATTTGCAATACAAAACAGAGAAAAGATGTAAATCTTGTGTGTGTCTAATTATTGTGTTACCTTTTGTCTTTTATTTTAAGCTTTCCTGTTGTGTTCTCTTTATTTAACGGTTATACTCTTGTCATACACCAGTATTCCTTGTCAAAGTTTAAAACTATTGACACTTCATCAGTTTAACCAGAATGGCTTTGTACAGTGTCTCAGATAGGCCAATGCAGCATGTAATATTTTATTCAATTCTATTCATTCTTTTTAAAGTATTTGTTGTTCCAACACACGCCATGTCTGCAACAGAATGGACGTCATGAAACAACGAAGTATGCACCATGTTGGAAATGTTAATAAACAGATGGAGAATGGGGTCACAAATCATAAGTCAGTAATGAGTCAGACATCTGTTGTGCAGTTATTGAGGTTGTCAGTGCTGCTTGTTGAATGTTGTCCCACTCATCTTGAAGGGCTTGGCAAACACATCCACTCTCTGAAACTATTTCTTAGATGACAAATAGTAGAGCTGTGGACTTTCAAGTGTCTGACTATGACCCTCACTCATCTCATATCCACTCGTCATACTGTTTACTCGGATCATACCGTGTACACTGAATATGTGGGATCTTGGTTCATAATTAGTTTGAATCTTTGGTTACTTTAGATGTTTGGTGACTAGACGAAGGTGACAGAGTTGCCAGTCCATTTGTTCATTAATTTGACTAGGATGTGTTTTATTTATTAGTTGTTTACTTCGTTTTGTGCAGGGTAGCACTCAGGGCAGTTCATGGTGTATAAGTAGGTAAAGTTCCATCTCATCTCCACTGACGATACTGTTCATACCTAAATTCATCCCAGTACATTCTATTTATATGCTTAGCGGGTCCATACCACTCTGACCATACTGTTCATTCTATTTATATTGTATCATACACATATACTGCACATCATGAACTTTTACTGCTCCTTTTGCACTTCTGGTTGATGCTAAACTGCATTTTATTGTCTTAGTACTTGTGTAGTGTCAATCAAGTTGAATCTAATTTAATCTTTCTTATCTAGTGGACATGCCAGCGTCCAGCATTTCAACATCCTGTTCTTGTCTTTCTCAGACTGTTATTTGCGGCAACGTGTCATTTAATTGAAGCTGCATCTTCAGATGGTCTTTTATAGTCGCTGGTCAAAAACATGCCTGTGTGCTGGTCTTACTGTCAGATCATTGTCTGCTAAAGCCACATCTGTCCAGGATGTGGATTAACTCAGTGTTTTGCTGCACAACTGGCTACATTTAACCCTTTTTCTGACCACAACAACACAATGAGACTTTTAACTTTTTGTGCAAGTTGGAAAAGAAGACCATCTGCATGCTGTATTTGTATTTTTGTTCAGTTTAAGTGCACATCTCTACAAAATTATTACTTCCTTCTGTCTGATCCATTGAGCCATCTTCTCCCTGCAAAGCACGGTGTGTTTTAGACATACAATATGCTGTCTTGCTGGTTTGAAACTAAACATCAGAGAACCTTAAATGAGGCAAAGCCATGTTTCTTTACAATAACGTGGTTACACTGCCCTCTTCTGTCACACCAGCAGATTTCATATTAATTGCTTAACATCTTCTCGTAACGCATTGTGCCAAAGATAAACCGTTAGTAACACAGTAGTTAATAATAATAAGTTGTATCCACTATCAACTATTGAGGCTTAGACCACAACACTGCCATTAACCGGAAACTGCAGCTGCATAAACGCGAGCAACCGTCAGTGCCGGTAAATCGCCATTAACATTGTTCCTTATTCACTTAATATGACTCAGATTAGGGGATAAAACTCACACTTGTCTACTTTATTACATAATAGCGTCAATGACCTCAGTAAATGAAAACAATTGTGCCAACGTGTTGGTCGGGATTCGTGCTAAGCTGTTATCTAAAACGTACAGCCTGCGGTTTCTTTGTGGCGGCGGCCTACCAGCGTTCCATTCATAGACAGCCAATCAGGGCGCAGCTTACTGCGGGCGTCCAACCAATTGCGGCGCTGCTTAATGCTTGGCCCTGTTGCGACCGCGGACAGACAGAAGCAAGTGGACCGGTTTGAAGCTAAGCTAATTCAGTCAATTTACAGCTAGTTAATTTTAATCTTTGCATTTGTTTCGTTCACAGCACACGCGTGTATCTGTTTTCGAAAAATCAAAGCTACCTGTAAATAATTCTGCCACTAGGCTAACACACGGGACTGGACGTTTATTTGGAAAAACCGCTTCTGTCCTGCTAGCTTTGTTGGCAGCGGGTAGGCGCCAGTTCTGTTTGACAACAGCGCTATTCGGTCACGTTCCCGGTGTTGTTGTTTGTAGCGGCTCAGTTTGCGAGCTGATTTCCGTTAGCTGCAAGTAGCGAAAATAAAAAAACCTCACATCGATTTTAAAGAAAAAGTTATCATGGCAGAATTCCTGGAAGACCCGTCGGTTCTCACGAAAGATAAGCTGAAGAATGAGCTTACAGCAAACAATGTGCCACTTCCTAGCGGTGAGCATAAAAAAGAAGTGTACGTGCAGTTGTATCTGAAAAACTTGACTATTCTGAACAACAAGAAGAGCCCACCTGCAGACACTTTCTCCAGCGACGAAGAGTTACCTGCCCCCGTGGTGTCTAACAAGAGTCGGTCCGGAAGAGTAAGTTTTTGTTTAATCAGATTTTTAAATGTGTGATGTGATAGTAACCATGTGTCTGTTTGGACTGATGCAGCACCTGTTTAAGTGAGTGAATCTTGTCACAATGATTGTTGCATCTTGGATTTTTTTTGCAGAAAGCAACCAAAAAGACAGATAAGCCTCGCACAGAGGAGGTGGAGGTGACGGATCTCACTGATGAAGATTTAAAACAGCAGCTGGCAAAGCATGGTGTTGACTCAGGGCCCATTGTTGGTGAGTTCCTGGAGGCATATCTTAATCTGCTGTGAAAAAACACATTAAGGTACAACTCAAAGGTGCAAACATGTGTTTGTATGTTACTATTACTTTATTACTTTGTTACTAATACTTGATAGAGAAAAGTTGCAACGTAATTTACATTAAATAAAACGTTTTATCTTCGTTTCAACAAGTTTATAAAACAGCTGTTAGTGTCAGGATCAATTCTGTAATTTGTTGGTTGAAGTTCTAAACATAGTCCGACTGATGCTGCGACCAATCAGTTATCACTAAACAAATTAGAAAATTACCTGATTGTTTTTCATTTTTAAAAGATACTCTGTTAGAAATATTTTAATAAAACCTCTGAACCCCAAAACCTCCTGACAGGTTTGATAGACATGTTACATTTTCAAAAAATGTCAAAATTTATCAGAGTAATAAAAAACTTTAATATATAAGTCTCATTTAAAATTTTGACAAAAATAAAGCTGTAAAAAACAAAAACATTCTGCACTCCTCAGTGGAACCTTGAAGCGATCAGTAACTCATCTGCGACATGTGACAAAAATGGAGGGAGTTTTCTCTTGAACTTTTCTGATCTGCAGTTTGACAAAAGATTTAAAATTATAGTTGTAAAATATCCACATTATGTAGTGACACTGTTTTTCCAGCATTGGTAACACCTGTAAACATTTGGAAAAAGTTGTACATATTAATTCCAAATGTTTATATTTTTCTAAAATAAATAATCAAAGAAATTTAACTTAAGTTATTTATTTCTCATGATTAGTGATATAATTTTATTATTCTGCACATAAGACATTTTTGAGTTCTCTCTACTTTTAGCCATTGTTGTGATGTTTTCATGTTTACCTTAAAATGCACAAAAATGCATTAATTCTGCTGAAGTGAGAGTATCATAGTTGGTGAATATTATTTTCCCTTTTACGCCTCTTTGTCTGTCCACTCAGCCTCTACCCGTAAGTTGTACGAGAAGAAGCTGCAGAAGCTTTTGGACCAGCCTCCAGCTGAACCTGAAGCTCCTACAGATGTCACAGCTCTCCCCAAGGCAGACAGTAACCAGAACGGCAACACAAATTCCGACCAGTACAGTGACAAAGAAGATGGTGAGTTCTGACCACACGTTACTGGTGATGTTTTTACTTTTTTTTTTTTTTTTTTTTTAAATTTAAACATTTTAGTATATTGTTGTGTAGCATGTGCTAATATCTCCATGGTCCCCAGTTGTTCACATGAACTGTGTTTTTTCAGAGGAGATTGCCACGCCTGAACCAGAACCAGTTCCCGTGGTAGAGAAGCCTGTGAGGAGTAGAGGAAAAGCTCCTGTCACTGTCAGAACCAGCAGCAGACGACAAACCAAGGTGAGGCACATTTTGCCAGTCCTGATTTTGGTGATCAGAGTATAGTTTCAGTTTGTATGAACATGTGTTAAAATATTCTGACAGGTGGTGGAGGAGATTATCACTGAAGAGACCCCTATAAAGGCCAGCGAGAGTGTTGTTGAAGATATCCTTGCCAATGAAATAAGCACACCGACAGGCATCAGGTAAGCTATGGTCATTATTGTTGTGTTCATTGTTTTTCCTTGAGTCAGCTGGCATACAGTCAAATGTGTGAATTGTGTATTTTCAAAAATGTTCAGCTAAAATGTATTTACTTATTTGTTTTCAAGGTAACTTAAAAGTCAATTTTATTGTTTGTCTAATCAGTGCAACCTGCAGACGTCCAATCAGAGGGGCAGCCGGTCGACCTGTAAAACCGAGTGAGTACTGGCTGGATGAGTCCCGTGTCCAGCACAGCGTCCACACCGAGAGCCGCTCTTACTCGGAGTCTTTCTCCCGACCGGGCAGCATCGTCTCTTCGGGCAAAGCACCTGTCCGACGAGGCTTCCTGTCCCTGTTGCTCAAGCTCCTGCTCCTTGTAGTGGTGGGTGGGTCTCTCTACTATGCCTACCAGAACCTGGATTCCGACCAGATCAACACCCTCAAAGGCCTCCTAGACAGCGTGATCGTCCCGCTTCAAGGCACTGTGGACAAGGCAGCCACCTACCTGGGCATCAGCAGCGGCAGCGGTGCTCCAGAGAGCATCGGAGAGTAAAGACCCTCAGCAGTCCCTCACCATGCCCACACCACCTCCCTGCCACCTGCCACAGCACACCACAACTCAAGCAGCAGACCTGGCTCACCTCTTCTATTTTCCTACTTGTTTGGACAAAGGACACAGTTTTAATTGGAACAATAAACTTTCCCCTCTCTGAACTCCAGCTCTCCTCCCTCCACCAGAGGGAGGTATACTCAAACAGTAGCTTCTGGATAACACTGTTTTGTGGCAGTCAGAAGAGACTAATTTTAATGTTGAGTTTAATCTGTGAATTGTTTGTGTCTTTGTGTGTATTTAACCCTTGTATGTAGAAACGAGTGCAGAATGGAGAGGCCAGTTTATCCATGCATGGTTGTAGTTTTTGAAGGTCATACTGTAGTTTTTCTCTAACGCTCTGTGCCAGGTGTTTTTCTGATGGTGAAGTGCCTGGACACTGTTAGCACTTAGTGCCCTCCCATTTGTTTTTTTCAAACACAAAGCAGCGCTTCTACTAACACCAGAATGTCTACATGTGTTTCTCATTGAATTTCAAAATTCGCTCCATAGCTATAGATTTAGGTAGAGTGATTCATTATTTCTATGGTGCTCAGGTTGATTCAGCTCAAACTTTTTTAATGTGGTCTGTGCTGGGAGGAGACTTACGGTGTAATCAGGTCACATCACTGCATGAGGAAAATCAGCCCACATCCAACTTGAAGTATAAACTTTCTTTTTATTTTATTTTTTTAAAGTAGCTGATAGCTGCTTGAAAAAGCTCATGTGGGGCTCCATGATCACGGCTAAAATTAGAGTTCTGGGAACCATGTTTTGCAATCATGATTTGGCAGTCAATGGATTGAGGTAGAAATTTTACTGTACTTTGGGCATCTTGTATCAACTTTGTTGATCTTACAAATTGAATATCTTGAATGGAAAAGCTTTTTAGCTTCATCTACCATTTATTTGTCATGTACTTGTCAATGAAAGTAAAGTTGCAGCATTTGATCATAGATCATTGATTTGTCTATCCTTGCCAGGATGCCCGTTTGAGTTTACATGCATTGAAGTTTAGTGCTCTGTTGTGCTTTTCTTATTTTTTTTGTTGTTTTTATAAGATTTCTGATCCTTCAGTCCTATATACAGGACTGGCTGTTGCAGTGCACCCACATAGCCCACCTCACTAACTGCATGTGTTCAAACATGGCAGATCTGCAAAGAAGACACATGGAGAAAGTAAATCCTGTTGTCACAACTATCCTTATGCCTGGGCAAAATTACTACTAGTAAAGACACTGTAGGTTTCTGTGAATAGGGTTGTTCAGCTGTTGGGAGCAAGGATGCAGTGACTGGAGGCGATGTTGGGGATGAGAAGATTTCTGTGGGGTTTGGTTTCTATTTTGATATTTTTCTAAAGTGGCGTGTTCAACTTTTTATAGCACATTTTAAGGTTTCATTGTAAAGCAATATGTAATACATGCAAGTGATACTGTATCTTAATCTGAACCTTGCTGACTTAACAAGTTATTCATCATCAGGCAGCTCTCCCACAATGGACAGAAACGACAGGGGTTATGTGGGTAAGGATTTTTAATCTGTTTATTTATGATAATGTAGGCAGTGTATCATAAAATAAACTTGGTTGTTACATCTTTTTTTTCTTCTGTGTCTGAATCTTTTAAGCAGTACCAGTCTTTTTTTTTTTTTTGCATCAATAAATAAAATGTATGAAAATTAGTATTTTCCAAGGCACGCCTTTAAAAATAGAAAGTACGTACATACTTTGCCTAGATTGCAGTGTGACACATTTTATCAGCAATTATCAGGTTAAAATCGAAAAGTCACTGGGCTAGCCTTGCCACCAATTTGGTGGAGGTGCTTAAAAATATCAGGAAGGCCACGGAATAGACAAAATTTGCAAAACAAAATTTAAAAAAAAAAATAAATGTGAAGGCCAGGTATGGACACATCGGCTGGCGCACTAGTGACATTGCACTGAAAACTCTTACCGGGACAGTCCTGGTGGGCGGAGCTGACACAATGGACCGCTTTGAATTCAGAGTGAGACCCGGCGGGAGAGCCTGAACAACAATTTCAACGCAACGTTAGCGGCCGTTAACCAACAGCTTCAACTTTAAGCTAACTTAGCTCCAGCTTTGGTAGCTAAATAGCGGCTAGCTAGCTAACGTCTATGAAAAAAAACTCGAAGATTTCAGTTAATAGTTTTGCCCGCACAAAAATACGTTCTGTTTTGGTTACATGTTAACCTTTCTGTGAACCATTAGCCTCTGTAATGTGACAACATGACCATCGCTTCCCTCGAAGACACCCGCCGAACTGGTGGCTGCTGTGCTAGTGAGGACATTCACACACCCTAGTCTGTTAAATTGTGGTGAATTTAAGGTTGAAAACACGCTATGTCAACACTTGAAACGTGAAAGTGAATATACATTTTATTATATTATTTCTGGTGGGTTTGAGTGCTATCAATTCTACAGAGAATTTGGGAGAAGTCAGCTAATTTCAAGTATGTGTTACTGGGGAGAACATTATGAGGAGTCTGTAGCTGAGGAAGCCTGGAATCACTGACCAGCTTAACAATATGGCTGGAAACTGATGTGGGTACTAATAACCAATATATGCCATGCAAGGCTAATATTAATAGCTTTTAGCTTCTGTGACATTCTGTGTCCCCTTCGCTGCCTTTATGGTGTCTGTGCTTGACAAAGAAATGCAGTCAGTGTGTCCTTGATACTCAGATCCAAGGGTGATTAAAGGACTCCAGAGCTGTTTCTTATAACAACACTGCCAGCATTAGACACGCTCACTGAATACACCTGTTCAGGAGCAGCTTGGAGGCCCTCAGCAGATCCATGGAGCTGCAGGTGGAAGAGCTGAAGTCATTTTTATGTGAAATAGTATGGAAGAGGGCAAAACCTAGATGTTATTATGCTTCATTCATGGAGGAAGCATGCTGTGCTACACCAAGTGTGTGCTACCACAGAAACTGCAGACAGAAAAACCTGTGAAATTATGTGTAGATTAGTAATTAGACATGAATATACACAGTTTAAACAAACAAATAGTAGATGTGAGCTATGAACAACTGAGAAGGTAAAACACTGCAATAGTCTTGTCCACAGTGCCTTGAAGCAGAGATGCATTTATTTGCCATGCCTGACCTTTTGAATATGGTAAAACACAAACGGCATAAATGATCATAGCTGCGATTTCTGTAAGTAATAACTCTTGTCTCTGTGGTAGAGTAATGTGTTCATTTTCTTTTTATTCTTAAACAGGAAATATGCGTTGTCAGTGAACGTTGTACCAGCTGACTGACTGTTGGAGTGCCAAACTGAGACTTTGTAGGGGATGGAGAGGCTTAGTCAATTAAATCCAGTAGGCTGCAGCCTGACAGCACAGCAGGAAGAGGCAAGCACACAGCACAGCACAGCAACGGTGAGTCTCACTGTAGCTTTGGACAAAGGACAAGGAGTTGTACTAAAAGTAGCTGGACCTTCAAGACAGCAGGTGAACAGCCATGTTTTCATGTTGTGTAGATTTGAGAAATTTGACAGAGGCAGAAAGCTTTTAACTGACTTTGTTTTTTGTGTTTTTTTTGCAGTTTATTTATAAACTATTATGCTTAGTTTATCATTTTGTGATAAAAGTAAAATTGTCCAACTTTGTTATATCAAGTCATAACAGCTGAACACACTCAGCTTTTGTTTGCATCCACCCTCTTCATCCTTTCTTCATTGCTTGTGCTCATTTGGAGGTTTGGTCCTTTTTAGCCAAAACAGAACTGTACGTCACATTTCCTTTAGTAATCTGCTTATCCATAATATAGAAGTGGGTGTGCTTACAGGTGTTTTTACTGTGGATGTTGACAGCTTTGTCTGACTGCTTATCTCCAGATGCACCGGCAGAACTATCATGTGCACCACTGAAAGGATATTTTTTTGGATACCTTCTTTTAACAAGAAATGCAAAGTTATGTTTAGAAGTTAAAAACAAATGTCATAGTCATTCAGATAAAATGCATGTGTTTTAAAATATATTTCCTGGCTCACCAGCAGGTTATTGAAACTTTATTTTGATCTTGAACTAATGAGCAAGAAAAAACAACAACAAAAAAGTCATATTGCCTCTATAAGCAGTCATTTCAAAAATATAACTTTATAGACTTCTTAAATGTTTTTAGATTGAACTGTGCATTTCAATATGTGGCTTTATCCTAAATATACCGGATTCCCTTTGTTACATTAGTATCTGTACAGCATATTAAAACAATTTAATGTCCTTACTTCTCCACCGCTGTCTGTTTCCAAGTTCAAGGACGACTTCTTTTAGTCGCACAAACGTCAGTCAAGTTGCCTCGCAGTTGTCTTGTCCACAGTATTGGAATAAAGGGGCAATTTTCTGATGATATTTTGGTTCCTTAATCATTAAAGTACCAACTGTGATTATTATCATGGAAAAATGAAAGTTTAAAAAAAAAAAGAGAGAAAGAAAAAAACTGCTGTCCCCCTGGTGACCTTGGATGTTAAGCCACCTCATTACCTGCTCATGTTTACATGCTCAGAGCGCACAGAGTTTTCTGATGGTAATCCAGTAGCACTCAGGGATAATGAATGGATGGTCTCACCATTGCATTTGCAGTTGGATTGTATTTTCAATGCCTCATACCTACTTTCTGAGTTACATAAATTATGTCTTAGCTCAAGCAGTACTGCATGCTTAATACAGTTTTTACAATGTGCATGCAGCATATAGTTTTGAACCATTTCCAAATGTGTATGATGCATAGAATTCAATGTTGGCTAAATTATGTGTAATTCAGATTCTGTTACTGCCTGGTACTATTTAATAATGACAATATTATAGCAGTAATATAGGCCTATGTTTTATACTATGCTTATGTCAGGGAAAATGCTGGTAACCCTGCTTTAAAAGATAAATTCTTAATGTTTAAAAATAGAAATCAATCTCAAAAGAACAATAACAGTTGTTCTACAGAGACTTCCTGTTAGATACAAAGTTGATGTTCATCTGTAGCACAGGTGCAGCAGATGGGAGCAGCGTTAAGGGATTACAGTAACTCCTTAACAGTCTGCAGTCAGTCAGTCAAGTTTGGCATCGGATTATAGTGCAGCGTCCTCCATTTGGGGAGGAGGGTGGAGGGAGAGGAGCTCTGTGCAGCTCACAGTTCCTCCATCCAGCCCTGAGTCACATGCGCTCTGTGCCACTGCTGCAGCTGACTGGATACCTGCCTGTCTGGAACGCACAAACTGTGACTGTCGGAGGTGTTGTGGATGCAGGGGGTACGCAGCTCGGTGGCAACACACCTTAGGTTTCCATTCAGTTTGCCATGCTGATTACATGGTGGTATTTTTACCTTGCAGCTCGGAGCTTCGTCGAAAAATGCAAGTATTGCTGCTGGTTTTGTGCCTCACTGTATGTCGTTTCAAGGTGAACTCTGCAGAGAGATAGCGTGTTAAGTTAGAGCAATTCCATTTGTTCTTGTCACGGATCGAGATGTCAGAGGAGTCGTGCTTTTATTAGTGCCGCTGAGATAAATGTCAGTCTCTGTAGTCCCTGTACACTCTGACTGAATGCAGTATTTATGAAGTTGGAGCACGCGAGGCTGCACACAGGACTGTTTGCTTCTGTTGTGTCTGTGTGAAATGTTTGTCGTGTATCAACAGCCGGCATACTGCCTGACCAGAAACACCATTCCCTTTCTCTTTTTCTTTACACTCTTCAGCACTGAACATGGCTTCAATCCTGCAGAAGTTGATCACTCCGCTGTTCAGTGGTCCTCCTGAGCCCCCTAGGAATAAAGTGACAGTGGTAGGCGTGGGCCAGGTTGGCATGGCCTGTGCTGTCAGCATCCTGCTCAGGGTAAGAGTCCCACTAGTTCTGCCTCTTCTTAGATTACCTTCCTGCCTGCTGGTGTTACTGGACGGGGTAATACCCAGGTCCTCCTAGACTGACACTGGATTACTGATCTCTTGGTGTCTGATCTGGGTATTATCCCCCCACTGTCCTTGTTACAGAGGAAACTAAGACTAACTACTGCAGTTTAGCTTGGCTTTTGTTACTCAGCTGAAATTGGGCAGCAGCAGCACCCTGCCTATCGAGTACTACAAGCAGCAGGTTTACCTTACTGTTATACTTCAAAATGAGAAATCCCTTTAACTAGATTTTAATACCCATTATACTGTGTGTACATCTTGTTTTATCTGAACTGAGTTTAAACTTCTAAGTTGCAGCTATTTTAAGTACTAGCCCCAATTGCAAAAGGCAGTTATGCTGCTGAATGTGTGTACTGTGAGCGGAGGCATTGATGTGTGGATTGTTCTGATCTCCCTGATGTTTGCAGGAGCTGGTTGATGAGCTGGCCCTGGTAGATGTGATGGAGGACAAGCTGAAAGGAGAGATGATGGACCTGCAACACGGCAGCCTCTTCCTGAAAACCCCCAAAATAGTCGCAGACAAAGGCAAGTTTATATCCCTCACATGCCATGAAACTCAATCTCATAACTCCGATTGAATTAACACAGTTCCAGTATTTACATAGTGCTGCTGACTGGCAAGCACTTGAAAACTTGAAAGTGAGGAAAAATCTGTTCACTGTTATGACAAACTGAATTCCCCTTTATTTTTTTTGTCCCAGATTACTCCGTTACAGCTAACTCCCGCATCGTCGTGGTGACAGCTGGAGTCCGTCAGCAGGAGGGGGAGAGCAGGCTGAACCTCGTGCAGAGAAACGTCAACATCTTTAAGCACATCGTCCCCCAGATTGTCAGATACAGTCCTGACTGCATCATCATTGTTGTTTCAAACCCAGGTACTGGCTGCCACACTTCATTCTGTTTTCTCTGTCAGACGTAAGGACATACAGTATTCACCCTTTAGTGCTGCTAAAATCGCTCTCTAACAGTCGATGTGCTGACCTACGTGACCTGGAAACTGAGCGGCCTTCCCAAGCACCGCGTCATCGGGAGCGGCACCAACTTGGACTCCGCACGCTTCCGTTTCCTGATGGCCGACAAACTGGGAATTCACCCCAGCAGCTTCAACGGATGGATCCTAGGAGAACACGGAGACACCAGTGGTGAGGATTTGTGGATTTTCTGCTTTGTTGGTCCTTTAAACTAACTGCCTGTAGGCAAACAAAAAGAAACAGTGTGTTTCTAGGATGGCGTAGACTGTGTTAGGTGTGTGGAATGTGGATGAAGGCTGATTGTTCCAACATGTGTGTTAGTGCCTGTGTGGAGCGGAACAAATGTGGCTGGAGTCAACCTGCAGCTTTTAAACCCGGATATCGGCACCGACCTCGACGACGAGAACTGGAAAGAGACCCACAAGATGGTGGTGGACAGGTAAGCTGGAGGTCTCTTAATTTGCTGTTTATTTGCTTTGTTGATTAAATCCTCTGAGGTTTTTCAAATCACCTGCTCGTAGTGGGAAGATCTCTCCTCATGTGTCACATCACTCTATGCTATGACAACACACACACATCTAAATATTTATTATTATTCTGCCTATTTAAGTCAGGGTTTTCCTGCATGGAGGAACTTTTGTACCTTCCAAGAAAATTATGCCAAAGGAAAACCAGTGCCAAAATAAGAAGCCAGAATAGTGAACGTTTATTTAATGAAATGGTCAGAAATAACAGAAAAATGCATTATGTCTGTCAAAGAATGTAATACAGACTTCTTGTCTGTACTTTACACAGACTGATCATGCTAATTTTCAGGTGTTCACGCCTCAATGGCCTATTCTGAGCCAGGAAAAACTCTTTAAATGAGGGACAATGTGAGATTAAAGTCAAACAAAAAAAAAACTTTTTATGAACTTATATTTTTAAATTATAAGAATGTTCAGCATATTTTAAAAGACAGTATCTCTGAATAATACATTACAATGTGATATTTATGGCCTATCATTTTTATCCATATTGCTTGCCCCTGACACCTGCACAAAAAGTATTAAATTAATGACACAACAATAAGGCTTTTTGTGGAAATTACGTTTGTAAGATTGCCTTATATTTAGACTTTGAACGCTGTCCCTCTGTCCAAGTCTCAGACTCTGTTGCTGTCACACACTCCCTCTCTCTGTTTCTTTTATCAGTGTAGAGGACACAAGCAGCACTCAGAGGGAAAATCTGTTTTTAACAGTTTTGTTGAGTTCTAAGAGTTTATTTTTATCTCTTCACATCACAGCTTTAAGACAATTCAAATTTAGGTAACAATAGCAAGTCAAAACAGCTCCACTGTCCTAACTTGCTTTTTTGGTATCTAAGCCATGTGTTGTGTCTCTTAGTGCCTATGAGGTGATCAAGCTGAAGGGTTACACCAACTGGGCCATTGGTCTGAGTGTCGCTGACCTGACTGAGAGCCTCATAAGGAACATGAACAGGATTCATCCCGTCTCCACCATGGTGATGGTAAGAGGCATTCACATGCGCACACATTCATTCGTCCTTTGAGTCATTCAGGTTTACTGTATGTATGTCAACAGCTTAATAATTTTTTGTACATTCAAAATGTATAAGGTGAAATCTGATGAATAAAATCCAGTTTTAGTCCCAGTTTTGTTTTTAAATTGAAACTTTCCAGTTATAACATTACAATAGTCAGATTAACCTCCCTAATTAATACCACTATAGGGTCTCAGTCTTAACACACATTATGATTGATTGATTGATTGATTGATTGATTGATTGATTGATTGATTGATTGATTCCGCCCTCTTTACCCTAATATTTAAAGTTGTTAGGCTAATTTGTAACACCAATCAATTGCTTTCTTCATTTTTTTTTTCTGGAAAACATGAAATGGCTTGACTTTCTTCCTAGTTCCCACTTTCACTTTTCTCATTTTGGACGTAACTCAAATATTTGCAGTTCAGATCCAGTGTAGCACTAGTTTTTGCTTATGACGGTATATCCACATACAGACCATGTGGTTCTGCATCAACAGGGCATGTATGGGATCAGTGACGAGGTGTACCTGAGTCTGCCCTGCGTGTTGAACAGCGGAGGCGTGTCCAGCGTGGTCAACATGACCTTGACAGAAGACGAGGTGGCTCAACTGCAGGCCAGTGCCAGCACACTGTGGGACATCCAGAAGGACCTGCAGGATGTCTAACTGACCAGAAGAGGGCGACATAGCAGCATCTTCCTGACTGCTCATGGCCTTCAGTAATTTCACTCTGCATTCACTACCTACCAGACAGCTCCACCGTCCACACCTTCAACCCACGGCCCTCTGTAGATTCTCTGGTGTTGAGGGGTTTAAACCTGTCAGATTTAGCTGTAGGTGTCAGTTTGTACACTTGTACTCGCTGGAGAGAAAAACCAAAGGTGACATAGACTGAGAGAAATGCTCCGACTCATTTATCTTCAGTTGTGTAGCACTGTGGGACCGTGTGTCACTCATGTTGCTTTGAAGTGTAATAAAGCAAGCTGGTTGGTGCTTGAACAAGACTTGAATTTTTTCAGTTATTAATTGATGAATGGAAAATATACTGCATGATAAATTTTGTAACACAGAGAAGTACTGTACTATAGACATCTATCATCTGTTTGAGCACATGAGCGGGCTAAAGCTGAAGGTGAGCAGCAGAGCAACAAGTGTACTGAAACATTCAAGACCAGGTGATGATAAAGTGAAGTAAATTCTAAGATACTGTGGAAACTGATTTACAGACCAACTTCTTCTGTGGATCATTAACTTCTGTCAATGGATGAAGTCAGTCTTTTTCTACATACTTGTTTTGTTGATCTAAAATCCTTTTTATTGACACAGTAAATATTTGATTTGGATTTACCTTTAATGCTTGTTCAGCCCTACATGCAATAATTAACATTTTTCTGACCTTTGTCATTCTAACAACAGCAGTAAAACTTCATCTCCTGTAAATCTCAGCTGCTCACCTCTGCTTGACCCAGACATGACTCTCTCAGTGACCCCCGTGTGGACAGTGTGATGATGTATGACTGAATGTCGTTCTGCCGGGTGTTAATCACTGTGTGGGGTGAATGAGTTTTTGCTTGAAGCATTTTTTTTTTTTAATAATCTTGTGAGAAGTGCCGCTGTTAAAGGAATCCCTTCATGTTTCACACTGAAAACTGCAAGCTAACGTAAGCAAGAAACTAATATGAATCAGAAGTAAACAGCAGCAACTTGCAGACAAGGCATTTTATTTATATAGCATATTTAATTATAAGTAAATGCAAACACATAATGAAAAGTGTAATCAATATAATGAAATGCAACAACCACATAAGAGGAAAAAAATTAAGTGGCCTTTGATCACCTTCACAAAAGGTTTATATTCAGCTTTTGGTAGTCTGGGTAATGATCTGGATTGTCTCCACCTGAGGAAGAAAATAAAGATGTTGAAACTGCAAAGACAGTGGTCAGTCAGGGGGGTGGGGGTGATGACTTGCAGAGTTTTACCTTCTTCTACAGCTCGCTGCAGGAGGTCCAGAAGAATTAAAGAATTCAGAGATGATCCCAGTCCATCGCTGTTCTGGTTGTGAGTCACTGCAAAGAAGCATTTAGAAAAGAAATAAGGAATCATACGATCCAGACATGTCCTCCAAAGAAAGAAAATACAAATCTGTGTGAAGAGTCACACGTATGTAAGACCGTTCTTCCTTCTAATGGTAGAATACATCTGTAGATAAATGTGTCCCCTTTGAAAGCAGACTCAAATTTTGGTGAGATAAATACTTGGTATCAATCATCAACGTTGGTAATATAGGAGTTTGTTCATGTTATACCAACAATCCTTACAAAAATCCACAAGTGAACCACTCATTCACTTCAGGTTTTGTCTTTTACTGTAATCCAAAAGGTGTCCACATTATGAAAAACAATGAGCTGTACCAACAGAAGGAGGACCTCATTTGGTGCCATTTGTCTAGTTTTAAAGTAGGAAACTGCACATACAACATCTTGAATTCTCAAATGGGAAGAGATGATGATGCCAGAAAACCACTCCCAGTTCAGCTTCCTCCGATTAAAAGACAGACAAACCTTTTTTTAGAAGTTTGTTTATTATTCTCTGTCCCCGGTATTCAGAGATTCTATTTCTTCCTCTTCAGGTGGAAGTGTTTCCTGATTTAACATCAAACAGGTCTTTAATAAGAAACAGCTGTGACTGCTCAACCAGATGTGCATCCAGAGCAAAATAGAACTACTGTTATAGATGTGCACACAAAGTCTTCAACATGTGTTAAAGAATTGACATTTAAATAAACCTGCTGATTACAAACAGAAAGAAACTCCAAATCTGTCATTTGATCTGTCAGTGTTTAAGAACAACAATATTTATAAGATTTCTGTTGTATATGCTGTTGATTAAAGCCAACCTTTAAATAGTGTTGCAATTAGTTCTGGCAAAATGTCTAATGTTAGATTGTAAAATTAGAATATTGTATTACTGATTGTCAAAATGTATAACCGATGCACAAAAAAAAATGCATCAACACACTTAGGGCGAGAGCGTCATTAATACCTTTATGGCAAATTAAAAACCATTCATTACACAAGAGTCACAATACAGGTCTGCATAATGAAGAGACAGAGTTAAACCTCCAGTGCAACATCATTTCCACAAGTATAACTTACAGTAGAAATGGTAAACATGAGAAACTACAAAATAAAAGTAATCCTTCATATATGGTGCAGCAGTCTATGCACTCATTGAGGAAAGTCCTGGTAAAAGAGTAATAGCTGCCTTTACAATTAAAGTTAGCATTGTGTAACAGTCATAGCTGAAACAGCTTTTGCTGCAGTCTGTAAGTAATGAAGGTAAAGTGCAAGAAGTCCAGGAAGTGGTCGAGACAGTTATATTTAGCAGGCTCGCAGATTGGAAGCAAGAAGCTGTTCTGAAGACTGTTTATGTTTCAGTATCTTGGTTTACTTCAGTCACCATAAAAGAGATGCAGCTTGAATGAGAGTATCTGAATATAAACTTGCCCCAGTAACAACCCTTGTCTTAATAAGTAATGCTCTTGGAACAGTGCACTGACAATAACTGTAATAACTGAGAACTAAACTCTCATTTTTAAAACTTTTCTTAAAACTATGCCTGATGAAGGCGAAGATGCCTCATGGTGGTAAGAATAAGACAGTGGGAATAGTAGAGAATGTAGGGACTGAGGAAGAGCATAGCTGGCAAGATTGAACAGGGTTATGGCCACAGGTGTTAAGTTTTAAAAGATACTATATACATAAAAATAACCACACAAGGCATGACACTATTCAGGTCTAAAAATAATCCACACTTTAACAGCAAGCAAACAGTCAGACATGAACACGTCACTGTTGCTGCAGGTGGCCTTAAACGGATTCGGTTTTATAAAACATAATTTCCCCTCATGATGAAATAAACTCCACTGTGTAAAAACAGCCTGGAAGTGTCACACCTTACATGAAAGTGATGCATAAAGCTGACATTTAAACACTGAACCTAAGTAGCCATAACACTGTTCACAAACCTGTCAGCCTTGTTTTCTCTAGATTGGCACCAGCCGTCCACCTGCATCTCTGCCACAGAAGATGATCTTCATGTCTGGCTGCAGGTGAAGGTGGTGCAGGTTCTCAATCACTGCTGCAATGAGGCTGACACTTGAGACATCACCCAGGTCCTTCCATCACATCCACTGCATGACTGAGTGAGATGAGAGGGACATCCAGCACTGCTCTTCTTCATACAGACTACATGAAGAAGGGGTGAAGGCTTTTCAGATGCGGATGCAAATGCAGATACCATGAACACTATGACTGTTCCCAATGGTCTCTGTAGCTCTCTCAACCAGATGTAGCTGTCCCCCAATGATCCAGATCATGGCTGAAAGGAAAAGACATTATAACAGTGATTAAAATATCTGCAATGGTTCTTGTATCTGGGCTACTCGGTGGTTAGCACCGTCGCCTCGCAGTCCCGATTAGGACACCCAGGATCTTACTGTATGGTTTTATCCTGTGATGCTTTCTTCGTCTTATTGAAATGCTTGTATTTTCCTGTGTAACAATAAGACAATTGTCCTTCCACAGCTGGATATTGAAGTATATTATATTATTTTGTATTCTAATGAATCATAATTTAGGCTATAGAGTAAAGGGGAAACAAAACAGCTCTGCACCTCTGTGGTATTGTAGGGAACACATGATATGATGGTCAGCCTCAGTAACATTACTTTTCCTGAAAGAAAAAACAAAATAGTTACAACAGACTGACACAGAACCAGCTAACATTAGCCTACAGTCTGTGCTGCTAACAACTGCGTTAAGATAACTCACAATACACTGAACTGTGTTTTTAATCATTTAACTGGGAAAACACGCGTTAATCAGAAACAATTTACTGTGATGTAACGTTAGCTTGGTTTCATGACCTAGTTTCTATCTGCTGCTCATCCTGAACAGCACATCGAGACGTTAACAGTTAAAACACCAATAACGCAGCATATAAACTTAGCTATAGAGAACAATTAGCTAGCTAGTGACGTTTATAGACTCTGTTGTTCATTTCACAATCACTGTAAACACTCAGTTAGAATTGTAACCATACATTTGCAGAACAACTTTAAAACAGAGTGTTAGATTTTGTTGTACTATAAGTGGCTACATGCATTTTCATGTTTAATTACACACAATAACTTCAGCTACAATAGCGTAAGGTTATGTGCTTTTTAATTGACAATAAAGTTTACCGTGACTTATGGAAGGTAATGTTGTTACCATAAGCTGCATGCAGTAGCAGCGCCTTCACACAGCAGGAGCAGGATTCAGGCCGGTACAAGTGGGCCACCTCGGTGTCCTCAGGTGTTCTGTGTATCCTCAGAGGTCATTGGGTTAACCCCGCCCCTTTCCCGGCCTCTCTTCTAAATATGGTCACTTCCGACTACAAAAAAAACAACATGGCGACCTGTCAAAGCTGCAGTGGCCAAGTGCAAAAAAATGAGCACAAAAGAAGTCGTAGCAGTCAAATTTATCCTAGAAGATTGTTCCACGGCGGGCAGACAGGAAGTTGAGGTGTTCAAAAAACTGAGGAAGCTTGACCCAGAGAAGAGCAATGTGGTCAAGTTTATTGACCATTTTACATATAAGAAACACATTTGTCTGGCTGTTGAAACGTTCTGAGCAAGTATGTATGACTATATGACTCTCGGCCACCATTTCATAACCATGAAACACTTTTCTTGTGGCCCCCCAAACCACCGTAGCAAGATGCAGGCTGCCTGAGTTACCAGTTCAATGTTTTGTGACTTCCACTGAAGACTGAAGCGTTAGTGGTTGGACTTTCAGATCCAGATTGTCTGGAGAAATCTAGAATATTCTGTCAAAGTATATATTTATTCATAGAACAAGGCTCTGCTGAGGGTGCACAAGTAAGCAGCAAGATTTAGGGACATGTTTTGTTGTGCTCTTGAACAGGACTAATTCTATCTAATAATATAAAACAAAAAAATACAAATAAATCTGACTTAACCCACATGACACTGAACTGCAAACATGACAAATTAATTTTGTCTCCCAATCCTGAAAGTTTCGGAGACACAGTGAAGAAAACACAAAGGTATAGACTAGGCCTTCAGAGCCTCAAGGGCCTCAGGCAAAACATCGAGTTCCTGTACCTCGCACCTCTTAGTCTGAGCCAGACGGTGGAGTAACACTAAGAAGCGTGAGTTCCTGTACCTCGCGCCTCTTAGTGTTACTCCACCGTCTGGCTAAGAGAAGCCATTTGGAGACCCTTTGGATACAATGAACGTTATCAGTCAGAATGTGAAACCTCAGGACTGAGATATAAACAAAGTGATGGTAGCAGCTAGCTGGTACTAGCAGCTAACAGTTGATTCTAGCTGATGCTCGCTAGCAGCCGGTGGTATGCTAGCAAAGATTCAGACAACAGGATAAAGTGACGGTTTTAGTTTTATTGTAATGTTCACCATTCACAATTTAGAATCACGGGAAAATGACGCTTTTATCAGTTATTAAGGATGTTGAAAACATGCTACTTACTTTTAAAGCAATTTTTGAAACTTTATTGAGAAAGATGTTGAGTGTCAGTGTCAGGCTAATCGCTGTATTTCATAGAAAACTTAAATCTGGTGTCTGTGGTGACATTTTTATGTTAAAACCCTGGCCATGTATTTTACGTCAATCCACAATGATCATCTTTCCATCTCGCAAGAGAAGCGAAACCATAGCAACAAAGATGGAGTAGGCTGCAGCAACTAGTATGGTGGAACCTTTGGTGGAAAAATCAAGGAAGCACCCAGTAAACTTTCTAATGCGCTAGACATATATAAATGCGTTAAGAGACAGGATTACAATCTGAAAACAAAACAAGTCTTACATATTAAATACAGCATGTCATGACTCTCGCTGCCAGGAGGGGGAGCCAAAAGTTCCACACTGCAGGTCTAAGTTAGCATACAATCATTTGGGTCTTTAGATCATAAAAACATGGATCATTGCTTGCAGTAATCAGAGCAACTTTTGGGTTGCCTTGTTGTGAAACATCCCTCTTTCTGAAAGCTTATTACTCGTTAAATCATTGAGTCAAACCTGCAGTTATGGAGGCACATAAGTTGCTTGAAACAATGGTAACAAGTCATCAGTTCAGCAGGCAAACATGTAAATGAGCTTTCAAATAAGTTAGGAGCAAGTCATCTTCAACAAGGAAACACAGAAGTTATCACTAAGTGATTAGAACTGACTTATAAGGCACTGAAAAGTTCGTTTTCCACTTTGAAAAGTTATTAAATGTATAACGATCAACAATTAGAAAGTGATACAAGCATTTAAAAGCAAAATGTATAGCTACACTGCTGTTATTTTTATTTGAATTGGGGACTGTCTGAAACTTAAATTGAATTTGTTTAAATCATAATATATTCCTAGAGCTGCATCCCATATTAGACATACCCAAATGTAAAGTGTCCCCTTCATCTCTGTTGGTGCGCTCCAATACTGAACGGTGTCCTTCTGTAAAAGATCAACATCCATCATTGTTTTCTCTCAATTTGACAAAGTAGCTTCAAACTGGGTAATTCTTTGCTGCTATTAATGTGCTCTTACGTGCTCCTTTGAGGTATAAGATCGCCTGAGGAGTCCAGTTTCTCCTCTGCAAAATAGTGAAGAAAATACTGTTCTAAATCACACTGATATTTTTAGAATTTTTGAATATTTTCTGCTAAAACATGAATGATCACAGCAATAAAAATTGGTTTTCACTCACCTGTGGTGCAGTCCAACACTGCAAAGCCAATGACATCACAAGTAGTGTGACTAGAAGAGACATTGTTGAAATCTGCAATGGCACATTATTATTATTAATAACAACAAAAATAATAACAATAATAGAATACAGTATTGTAACTTACAATGCATCCATCTTGTCAAAAAGTATATATCTCTTTTCAGGCAGTATGCATAAAAACATTTAAATACAAAGTTAACACTCACTATAGTGCAGTTGTATAAGCAGATTTAAGTGTTTATTAATGCATTTGACAACAACTATAACTCTTCCTGTAGTCACTTATTAATGCAGGTTGCTGTATGCACAGATACTGAATGACAATAGTGTAAAGCACAGTTGTAATAATATAAAATATGTGTTCATAGAAGAAGTTAGAATTGTTGACCTCCCAATTTAATAAACATTTTCCCTATATCTGCATACAACTGTGTTGTAGCATTTTATCAATCATTTAACAAACGTTTACATACTGTCCCCCTCATATTTATTCTTTAATCAGTAATAGATTATTTTTATATTGTAATGTGTTATCAACTATGTATGAAACTTTTGTACAGTGCGTACACGCTAAAGTGTTCACATTGTAAAACACACTAATTTATCTCTGAAATCTTGGACATGTTAAAAAAGGTAAACTGGCAAAATATAGCAAAAACAACAACTATTATTACTGTCCTTTTAATAATAATAATAATAATAATAATAATAATAATAATAATAATAACAGCAGCTTACCGTTAACTTGTCGTGCTCTCCAGTGGGCTGCAGCCTGTAAAAGTGTATGATTTGTGCTCTGTCCTCCTCTGTCAACTGTGTCACAATATTTTAAAAAGCACAACAAATCAACCAGCTCATTATACAGCATCATTGATGAGGTAGCCTCGTTAGGTAGCCTAATTAGCTCACACCTAGTATTTCAGCTGACAGAGTGACAGGTGCTGTTAAAGCTGTCGCTGCACATTCATCACAAATATATGAACGAGATTCAAACTTTTAAGCCTCTGAACAGCAGAGTGTCTTCACAGGGTCACCACACGAAGACGTCACGGGTGAGATTTTATGAATGAAGCTGACGTGTCAGTGAGTATGTGTGTGAAGGAGGCCTGAGGCTGGAAAACACTGCGTCGCTGCTTTCTATAAAAAGCTGCACGAGTTACTGCTCCATAGTTTGTTCTTGTCCTGTAAACTAGGAGGGATTTATTTTCGTGTGAAGTTCCACGTAAATACTGAAAATAACAAATAGGTGTTTTACTGTGGCTTTAAAAAGAGTTAACTCATATGAACAGCAAAACATGCTACGATGAATTTATGGTAAATGTGAAGCTACAGCAAGCAGCTGGTTAGCTTAAGACTTAAATTGTCACTAATCTCCTTTGTTTACACGGTGAAAAAACAGAAGAGTACAACCCACACTGCTACCTGGTTGCCTGGCAACCTCACCATGACAACAAGACTTCAGGACGGAAATGCAGCGAGCAAGATGTATAGTTTTCTAATCTCCATACAACCAAAACCTGTTGTTTTTATACAATGAACTGGACAAAGACAGGTAGTGGCGCCTCCAGAAATTTTACCCAAGGGTAGCCAGATGAGGCCAGCGTAAATCACAGCATCACACCAAAACATAAAGCCAATTCTACTCTGTTGTAGTAGTGTAGAGGCTACTCACTATGTTAATAGGAGAGGTAATAAATCATATATTAATGTTTTTGTTCTGTTTTTTTCATTTTACAGTTGATGTCACTAATTATCTAATGTGCATAGAGACTAACACTGGTATATTTAGCATTTTGGTTATTAGGGTGACCACTGATCAGTCCAGGAGAAGGGATGCTGCAGTGTATTGGAGGGGAAAAGCTTGCTCAAAACAGAACATGTCATACATAGTTTATTTATGATTTATCCATGTACAGTCAGACCATCCATCCATCCATTATCTATACACTACTTAATCCTCACTACGGTCACCGGGGGTGGTGTGGGGCTGGAGTCGGAGAGAGCCCACACTGCATGGGGAGAACATGCAAACTCCACTCAGAAAGATACTGGGACACCGGGATGCGAACCAGCAATCTTCTTGCTGCGAGGCAACGATGCTAACCACTGAGCCACCTTGCAGCCTCGTACCGTAAGTGGATGTTACCATAATTTTTTTAAAAAATTTGTTTCATTTTATTATTGTGTCAGGTCTGTTCCATTAAGCGGTGCATGGATAATGGATGGATTAGATAAAGACAGTATTTTAAAAAATATCCACTAAAACTCAGTGTTCTGTGTGCCAATTTTTAATTTTATGCTTGTTCTATTGTCTAGCAACAGAAACAGAAAGAATCTGTGAACAAATACAGCTTACATGGGAATTCAGCTGTAAAAAAAATGCAGTGTATAGATGCTTGGAGTGCGTGAAGACGCTTGTGTTCACTCTTGCAGCCAATAGCAGAACATTTGTTGTGTTGTCTTGTGGCTGAGACTTTTTAGAGTTAGCAGAAGCAGCTCTTGAAAGTTAAAAAAACAAAAAAACAGGTGGAGTCTGAGGCAGTCAATTTTTCTGAATAGTCAATATGAAGAGTTTAGTCATTTTTAATTATTTTTTATGTGTTGTGAAAAAAAAACTCCACTGATGGTCATAAGATGCAGATGAAAGCATGCAGGAACTCTCATAAATGGACCTTGAGATGAATTCGTTTTTTGTTTAATTACTGTTTCTTAAGTCATAAATGAACCTTATTGAATTTTGTACACATTCATAACACGTTCTCAAACTGTGAAAGGCCTGAACATAATTTGCATGAAAGACAACATTTTAAATACACACGTCATCTCTGATGACTCAGATGTGTTGTGATTCAGGAACTGGAAAGTTGGATTTGTGATAAAATAACGGCCTCTTTGTTATAAAGGACATTTGTATCCTTAAGCAATGGGAGACAGTGTTTATTGTATTTGAATCCACGGTAATTATACTGTAATAATTAGCCCCAATGGCAAAGAAAAATATCACACACAAGTTATAAAAGACACACTTTATTTCAAGTATGCACTTAGAAAAGTTACAGTACAACAGATCCAAGACAAGCCTCTTAAACCTTTTTATCACAACAGTTCACATTTCTGTAGCATTTAGCTCAACCTTATTTATTTTCAATGTATAAAATTAAAGTAACACTTTATAAATGAACCTTAAAAAAATCTCTCTCAGTAACTGTCGTGGCACACAATCCAGATATGTGGATGCTGTTAAAGGTTCATAAGTCTCCTCTGAGTTACACCAGTGGTCCCAAGTTATCAGTTCATAAATATCGGACTGGAATGATGCAAAAATGGAAACCAGCTTCCAGACTTTAAAAAAAAACAAAAAAACAACTCTTGGTAACATCCAGTGGCAGTCAGATACAAAACTGTTTCCTTCTGACAGAAGAAACTTCACAACGTCAGTCAAATGTCCACAAATACACTTGTGTCTTTTTGTGCAGGGAAATGTTTGGGTTCTGAAATATCAATGATCCAGTTTTATACAGTCATGATTAGAAGCTATGATAAATACTGAAACTGTTCCCCATTGTATGAACAGCTCATTGTTATACCATGGTGTTGCTCTCGCCAATTTTGTCCACCAGCTGAAAGAGATCAAGAGAGAAGGACAGGGTTATTTACAGATGGACTGAATCAGGACTTTGTAGTGACCATTTAAAGTTACAGTAATAAAGAGGATGATGTGAGATGTCTCACTAAACAATTAAGGAATCTCTGTCTATCTGTTGTGTTATGAGAATCCACCCTTAGGGAGCCAATGGTCAGGCTGAGGACCCCAAAAAGCCCCAAAACAGCCAGAGTTCAGCTGATTGACTTTTCATTGACTCAATCGACTTGACACTGCACTTCCTTGTGTCCCCAGCAGCCCACCCACCAAGTCTGAAGTGGATCAGATGTACAGTTGTTGAGAATTATGAACACGCTGATTCTTTCATTTATTAGTGAGATTAATCTGAAAATAGTTGGATAATCAACTAATTGGTTTGCTCACTTTTTAATAAAACAAAAACAACAATTCTCAGGTTTCAGCTTCCCAAACGTGACTATCTGATGAGGGTTTTTTTGTCATATTTTATAATAAACGCAATACATTTGAACATTCTGTTCACTACAGTCATCAGTACCTAGTTTTTTGAATTGGTGACCTAACAGCTTGTAAATCCTCTATATTTATTTTCTGAATGTCAATTACAGGATGTTGTCACAGCTTTTGAAGACAGCACCAAAGTAGAAGTTCCTTAATCACATTAGCACACATAATAAACAGGAAAATTGTGACAAAATTGTATCTGTGATGAAATCTCCAGTGTGTGAAAGCAATAAGTATTTTGCAACATGTTGACTGATACTCACTGAACTGATTCCTGGTAAGCTGAGCAAAGACCCGAGCACAGGAATTCGTCTGATGAATCCGACTGCCACTGGGAAGAATCCCCTGTTGAAGAGAACAAGAATGAGACGGGACCTACAAATTCACTATGATGACAAAGAGGTGTTTTCTTTCCGTTTGAGCTGACCTGAATAAGAGAAAGAAACCGTAGATCTCTAGAACAACTCCTACGATCGGCCAGCCGATCAGAACCACAAGCACCCCTCCCAGGAAGAAGCTGGTGGCTTTTACTTTGTGTCTCTGGAAGAAGAATCTGAAGGTACGCTCCAGGCCAATGACGAAGGACAAGCCGGAGACAAACAGAATCTGCACAGAAATAAACAGCATCACAGGTCTGGTGCTTCTCAGGTCCCATAAGGGAGACTTTCACACAGCGTCGTAACTGCATGTTTGATCAACTCACATTTCCAATGGCAAGAAGGGCTTTATCAAAAAACAGCACCATCCCGAAGAAGAGGAAAAACACGCCAAACCCAGTCAGCCCCATCCCAATTTCTGTGGATTTAAAGAAACAAATAAGTTATTATGTCCAAGTGGTCACATCATATCATTTACTGTTAACATGTTCACTTTAATTTTTTTTTAAATAAAAATAACATAAAATAAAAGATTTAAGGTTAAATTCCTATCAGTTTTTCAGGATGTAATTAATTATATTTTTTAAATTTAACATTTTAATGTGTTTTTTTTGTTTGTTTTATTTTAATTTGCCCCCCCCCCCCTTGTTGAAATGTGGGTTCATTTATGTTATGAGTTGAAATATCTCACAACAGACATTTTGAGTTGAGCTGAAGGTCAAGTTTTATGACTAGCCTCGGATCTTACTTCTTCACTCATTAATATTATTATTATCATCATTTCATTTTTTTTATTTTTTAATAAAGCTAAAATTATTTTTTAAAAGCTAGTTTTGAATCCATTCATTTGTTTTTCCAACTGTATGCTAAGACCCTAAAAATATTATGATATAGCTGAATCAAACTCATTATGACCTTGTTGTTGTTGTTGTTGTTGTTGTTGTTGTTGTTGTTGTTGTTGCTGAGATTTTCCCATCCGACTGATTCACAGCAGAATATCTACAGCAGTGACATTACTATGTGTATGGATGTTTCCCACAACAACATACAGGATGTAGCTTCTCTCGTCTGTTCTCCTGGACCATTTGAAGAGATGGTCACACAGGGTAATATTAACTTTATAAAAATAAGTAAATCATCATTATAATGAGAACCGCAGGTCTAGCCATCCTACACACACAACCTTATTTTGTCCAGACCACGGTATCTCACATTTTAATTTATTTTACTCTGAAATAACCGTAAAAATTGTGCAATTTCATATTAAAGTCTAAAGACAACTGGACTGATAAAGCCCCTATCTGAACACTGCCCCTGGAGAATACTGTCAAACAAATAAAAGCTTGTAATCATTGGTTAAATTGCAATTATATGCAAGTTTTAAGTCACATCTTTAATGATGCAAGACAAACACAGCAGAAACCTGTGCTTGTATACATTCACAATTCAATACAGCTTGGTTTCCTGGTATTAAAGTTTCGAGGAGCAATATTGCCAAAGCAAAATAAAACTCTACGTGTTCGTTATGTTTAGTATTTTGAACGCAGACTGACTCTTCGTTGTAAATATTCCTCACTGACGTGGAACGTAACGCCGCTCTCAGCCAATCGTGTTGGAGCCGTTAGCCTCGAGCTAAACCCGGTTTCACACTGAAACGACGCCGAGACAAAGAACAGCGGCTAAACAAAACAAAAGAAAATGCTCTTACTTTGTGAATCCGTTAGTGAAATCATTTTGGCAGCAGCTGGAGAATTTATCAAACTACAAAGAGCTCGTAATGACTGAAACTTCCTGCTTTTGATAGCAGGCTAGCTAAACTGTTGATACTACAGAGGCAGCGGTGGCCAAGCTAGCGGCTCGTGACGTCAGCACGGCCGCCGGAGCCACGTCCTCCAGCAGAGATCGTCAATACGGACAGCTGCACGTGTCGTTCCATTTGACTGGATCAGGTGTTTGTAAAGGAATACATCAGGTCTTTCTTCTACAAAAATGAGACATGGATTTAAAAAAAAAAAAAAAAAGAAAAAACAAGGACATACAGGTGTATCACTGTTTTATGTCCATTGCAGTATTTCCATTGCACATATCAATTTGTAAATATCCACCATGTCATATATTCATGTAAATACCATAGTGTGTGTGTGTAGATACAGCGCCCTCCATAATTATTGGTACCCCTGGTTAAGATGTGTTCTTCAGCTTCTAGTAAATTCAGTTTTGTTTTTCTAAATAGTATAGACCACAATGAAAAAAGAGGGAAATTCTACCTTTAATTCAAGTGCATTTATTCAGTGTGAAAGAAAAATCCCACATTAAAAAATAATTCTTTTATATCAAATCATATGTGCCACAATTATTAGCACCCTTGATGTTAATACTTTGTACAACCCCTTTTTGCCAACAATTCATTTGAGTTGAGTTGAGCTGAAGGTTATATTTTTCTACAATTTTCAATGTGAGAGAATGCTTCTGCAATAAAAATTTAATTTATTTTAAGGCTTTTAACACATCTTAACCAGGGGTGCCAATAATTATAGAGGGCGCTATATATATATATTAACATTAACAATAACATCAACAATATGTCTGCACTTTGTACTCTGTGTATACACGTGTAATGACAATAAAGTTGAATCTAATCTAATATCTAATCTAATCACCATGCTCAGTCTATTAAAAACATTAAGATAAGATGATAAAATCAAGATAATTAAAAATCCCGCTTTTGTATTTTAGCTTTATAAATGTTACTTTTTTTTTTTTATGTAATTTTGTTCACTCATTTGTAACTTAGCAAATCACATTTTTCTCATAATTTTAAGTTACCTGCTTATAAGTTAACTTTAGAAGATAACATTAAAATATCATGTATCCATACATTACAACAAAAATGTGTTTCTTTGACATTACTTGTATTGCATCTTAGAAAAAGATTGTTAAGGTAATTTTTCTATCAGTACTGGATCAAATGATCTGGACTTATATCGCGCTTTTCTACCTTAGCGGTACTTAAAGCGCTTTACAATGTTTTCTCATTCACCCAATCACACACACACACACTCATACACTAATGGCAACAGAGCTGCCATGCGAGGTGCTGCCTGCCATTGAGAGCAACTTCAGGTTCAGTGTCTTGCCCAAGGACACTTGGACTGTGGAGGGGCGGGGGATCAAACCACTAACCTTGCGATTAGAGGACAACCGCTCTACGACCGGCTTATAAGTTAACTTTAGAAGCTGACTTTTAAATATCATGTATCCCTGCTGGTGACTACATCACAACAGAATATTGGTTCCTATCACATTACTTGTATCGCATTGTAGAAAAACATTGTTGAGGTAACTTTTCTATCAGTACTGGATTATGGTAACATTTTATACATGCATTCATGTCCTGTGACTCCTGAGACTCTTCTTTTTCACTCTGCATAATTACAGTACTGCTGATAATTACAGTACTAATCCCTGTGAGGGGCTGCAAGGTGCTTGGTAGTTAGCACGTAACACCTCACAGCTGGAAGATCTCTGGTTCATGTCCAATTTAGGACACCTGGGATCTTTCTGTGTGGAGTTTGTATGTTCTCCCCTTGCAGTGTGGGTTCTCACCAAGTTCCCCAGCTTCCTCCCACAGACCAAAAACATGCTGAGGTTAATTGGTGATTCTAAATTGTCTGTGAATGTGAGTGTGCTTGTTTGTGTGGTCCAGGGTGTCCCCTGTCTGGTATAGGCTCCAGCCTATGTTGTATAGAGAATGGATGGACCCCTGTGAGCTTTATGTTAAGGTTTGATGACCTTCACTGTCTGTAAGGCATGATAGACACTTATATATAAATAAGACCCTTGCAGTTTGTTTGTTTGTTTGTTTGTTTGTTTTACTCCCTTTTGATATTTCATTGCTGTCTTTTTTATGATTTCTGTTCAAATGATTGTATGATGTATCATCACACTGCAGGTACTGACTGTTCGTACTGGGCTTTATTTACTGTACGCCTACAACCTGGGAAAACATGTAGCGCAAACTAAAGCTTGACTCAATTAATTTTACTTCCAGCTGTTTTAGTTAATTTTTTATTATTGTTATTTTATTTTATTTTTTTACATCTTAAAACCTCTAATGAACGTTTTTAGTATTTTTCTAACTTTGCTTTTTAAATATTTTTATTGTCATTGTTATCTGAGTTTCTTGTTTTTCTGCCTACATCTTTTATTTTTGTACTTACTTAGATTGTAAATGAGGCCTCCGTACCTCAACCTATTCAAAGTTTTGATAAATAAAGGTTGAATTTTATATATGTAAGTCGCAGCTTCACCTTGTCGTAACTATGACCAAGTATTTTAAAATTAGGTCATGCCTTGCTATCTAAAATGCTTTATTACTATTTTATAGGGGGGGAAACTGTGAAATCAGATTTCTACACTTTTTGGCTAAAGAAGAAAAAGAAAGCAGTGTAAGGAGCTAGTTGCAAACTTTACGGCCTGAGATGATGTACATGGTGAGATGTGCTCTTGTTGTCTTGTGTTGCTGAATAGCATGATATTCAGTATTCATTTGATTCAACCACAAAAGTCTGAGTTTTTACCAGTGAAGTGTCTATTTTCTTAGACCACAGTCAGACTATTTTAAGACAAGATATGAAAAACTGATCCTTGATCTCATCAGTCATCAGTTTTCTTCACTAGTTGGACAACCCAAAGGGCCACTAGTGCATCAAAAACTAGTTGACACTTGGTATTGGTACAATGTCAGGGTTCACTAGTCAGGCTTCTGTCTTGACTGGTTAGACAAAAGTGCCACTAGTTGCTGAAAGAGTGACTAATGGAGTTTTGGCAGTGCAATAAAATAAAATGTAAAAAAAACTAGTGCAGCCAAATGCCCAATTAGTGCTAAGACCTAACTAGTGGGGGAAAGTGATGGGTTATACGAAGGACATAGAGTAAATGTTCACACAGCTATAAATAGGGCAGTAAATTCACATTCTGCTGTTTTGCCAGCCTCTGTGTAGCTTCTGGTCACTACAAAGTCTGGCAGAGGGAGAGCTCTTTGTGTTTTCAAATCTCTGTCGAGCTGCGCATGCGCTCTATAGAGTGTTGCGCTTCAGAACTGCGCAGTGATTGCGCTGTTAGCTCATTAATTCATTAGTTTTCGTACATTTCACCAATATTAACTCCTAGTATTTTTCCACAGACAATACGGGTATCTAAATTGGGATGCTGTGTTAGTCATGGAGAATATTAAGTACACTTTTTTGCCGTAATAAGAATTGGACTCCAACTCCCATGAGCCACCGCGATACGGAAGAGCGCAATCTCTGTTTCAGACGTGTTCAAACAGGAGTTTGTGTAGCGGCAGAAGACTTCCTCGAAAATATAAACCGCAGCTCATTTGCAAATATGCACCGTGTAGTAACCCGGTTTAATAAGTGACACGTTTTCCGCCGAGTTTCTTTTAGCAGTGTTTCGTCATGGGGACTGTATTTGCTATTGTTCTAGTGTTTGTCGGATGTTGTAGCAATGTGGTGTCTCTGGAGCTGCTTGTAAGGTCAGTGACAAACTTAGACCGTCTGCGGACTCACGTCGACTTTACTGCACAAAGGTCTACACAGATCTAACTAATGTCTGTTTGGCTTCCTGCTGCACAAAATGTTTTTACTGTATCAAACCTGAAGGAGGAGGTTTCATTAGCATGATGTTAAAGGTGGAAGTCAGCTGTCTGAGGTCCTCACTGCTGGGATCAAGTTGCTGTTTCATGTTGTTGTTGTTTCAGTACATTTTATTAAGCTGTTCTATTTTTATCTGTTTTAAATGCATTCAGTGAAGAAGTCAAGTCTACTTATTTATGTACAACACTTTAAACTACAGACGTTGAGCCAAAGTGCTTTCCAATAGAAAAATAACTTACAAGCCCTACAATTTATCAGAGTATCGTACTATAAATATTTAGGTTTACACAAAGAGAGCATGATATTGGGGGGAAAAAACATTGGATTAATATTTTCACCAGGTGACTTGAATAACTGTATTTTATGGAATCTATAATTACACAATGGTTAAGATGATTTGAGAAGCATCTGCATTACAAGTAAAAAATATTTTTTTTAAAGCTTTTTTTTTTTTTTTTTTTTTAGACTTTTTGAATGCAAACTGTCTGGAACCTTTCTCATATGGTGTAACACTGACATACACGTTTGAAATAGTGTTTTTAATGTGGATGGCATTCATATCCGGCTTTACACTTGTCATACAGTGCTTTGTAGTGTGGATTTAAATGGTTAAACAAATAAGTTGTGTTGGCTTGTGTCATGGCAACAGTTGCTAAACTCTGCAGACAGAGGACCTGCTTTCAGTCATCGCCATCCCGTCTCTAGCTGGATCATTTCTACAACTACAACTTACCAGTGTTCCTTAAACACCTCACATGCAGACTGCAGTAGATGTCAGCTGGGTGGCTGAGCATAGATAACCGTCTAGTCTTCAGTCATTTACTGCTGTGCAGAAGCCAGATGTGTGAACAAGGATTACTGTGAAAGAAGTGAAATAAAGTGTTCTAATTTCAGATTTACACAAACTGAAATCAAGTGACTTTATATACACAGGCTATTTTTCATGTTCACTTAATCGTGGGAAATCAAAATTGTGGTTGTGATTATTATTCCAGTTATTGTGCAGCTCGACAACTGATACTACAATTCTGTTTGGCAAGCAATCCTTCCTTTTCTTTCTGCTCCTCATTCATTGTGGTGTGCACATGTAGAGCCTGCAACAAAATCTGTGTCTTGTAAATGAGACTGTAAAACAAAAACAACTGTGTGTATCCAAGACGCCTTAAACTGGAGCAAATGATATTCTATCAGACAGACTTCCCTTTCAGATAAGTCTTGGATATTGAGAGTTTTGTCTGAAGAACCGACCTAGTTGTAACATGATGTGTTTCAGTTGATTGGTCTTATTGCACTATTATTTTTGGAGTTGCAACTATTGTTCACATCACAATATCAATGTTGAAGTGATATACATAGTGCAGCCCTTGTGTTGACTCTGCAATATTACAAAGTGAAACACAACAAATGCAAAGATTCCCTTTTGACAAACATAGTGATGACAGTGGAGAGGAAGAACTCCTTTTTAATAGGAAAGGACATCCAGCAGAACCAGGCTCAGGTTGGCTCTACAGGTTGAGGTGAAGGTGAAGGTGAAGGGGAGGGAGAAAATGAAAGTAGAGAGAAAGAAAGAACAGATGCTAAACACTGGACATGTTAGCAGAACCAGTAACCACAGATCAGAAACATGCAGCTCTGGAGTCAGAAGTACCTGCAGAGAGGTTCAGGACGTGAGAGAACAGAGAGGACAAGGCAAAAACTACAGGAGAGGGAGAAGGGATAAAGTTAACAACATGCAATCGTGCCTACAAGTGCATGACGGGAGTGAAAAGTACCACAACACCCATGTGACTTACCATTCAAATATCAAAACTGAGTCCACCTGAACTGAGCCGTAGTCACTAATCAGAGCCACAGTGGTTGTCTCCCTAAAACAGACAGCTCATTACTTCCATCTAGCTCTTAAATACAAATAATGTTTGCCTGTTTTTTGGTACAAATCTTCATTACTTTGCTCAAGCACATGAAAAGAAATCTGATGATCTTTGATCACATGAGACCAAGATTAATTTGTTGGATTCAAACAGTGTCTAGCGTGAACTACCACAGTGATGCATAATCCTGGCAATGAGGCACAAAGGTGGCAGTTTTATAATACAGGGCTGCATGAGAGAAAAAGGTGTTGGAGGAGATGAATTTATTGATGGCACAACGAATGCAGATATACAAACTCAATTTCTGTCTGACGAGATCACTCACAGTCTGCAGACACTTGGCAGATGCGGAATATTCCAGCATCATAATGATCCAAAGCTCACTACCAGCATGATGTGTTTTTTAAGAAACTGAAACTGTCCCAATGAATGACTGGTGAAGTATGTTGCCTGACTTGAATCCAGCAGAACAACTTTAATGTAGCAACACAACTCCTCCAGCAAAGAGCTGAGTCATCTACAGTAAAGGTGGACATATGAAATACTAAATAAATAAAACATCTGAATCCTACTGTGGGGCCTGTTGATATATAGTATAGTGAATCTTAACTGTCAGTGTTCTTTTTGCATACGAGCAAATACCCAGCTGCACACCATGGAAGTGATCTAATTACTGTAAGGTGACACAATCTTGAATCATTTGACATTTAGGTGATGTTGTACATGTTGTACTGATCCTGCTGTGTACTATATTAAGACAAGGATGGAGCATATTTGGTGAGAAGCAAAGTCAAAAGTACAGTAAAACCAGGCCACCACTCTATGCAAAATAAACATTGCCAAAGGTAACCCAGGATTTAATGTGGAACAGAAGATTGCTCCAGAGTTGGGATGACCCTTTAAAAGCTATTTCCTTTTAAATTACAATTGTCGCTATGTTATGTTTTCATAAATGATGCCAAGATTGGTTTAGAGAGGGTCACAGATTTTGACAACTTTTAAGCGAAGCTTTTTATTACTTAGTTATCACATATGGAGTGATTCTGCTAACTGTGATTGCATAAACTGTGTGTTTAAAGCTACATTTATCTGTCTAGTCTTTTTCAAACTAGTGGCTGTTTTGCTGCTCCACGTTTACGCTAACTGTCATTGTGTTCTCCAGAGAGTTTCCAGGATGCGGCAACATAGTCACCTTTGCACAGTTTCTATTCATCGCATTAGAAGGTTTCATCTTTGAAACAAAGTTTGGACGCAAGAAACCAGCAATTCCTATCAAGTAAGAAATATAAAAAAAAAAAAAAGGTCTGACCTTCCTGCTGCAGGTTCGATGTAGAACTGACATAAGATCTCAATATTTATGTCTCTCTTTCCCAGGAACTATGTGGTCATGGTGACAATGTTCTTCACAATCAGTGTGATCAACAACTACGCTCTCAACTTTAACATCGCCATGCCTTTACACATGATCTTCAGATCAGTAAGGATTACTGTTTTTCCCTTCCCTTCCCTTCCCTCTTGAATGTTCCCTATTATCACTGACCATCATTTCCAACACTTCAGTCTGACCTGTGTTTGAGCTGCTGTCTCGTTTCTCTGCAGGGATCGCTAATCGCTAACATGATCCTGGGAATAATCATCCTGAAGAAAAGGTAACCCTGCTGCCTCCAATAAGTCACGCGACAACAAGTCTTGTCCATCACTGTAAATCTATGTGCAGATTGATTGCAATCATTTGTGTCTCATCATTTCTCTCTGCAGATATTCAGCCAGCAAATATCTGTCTATAGCTTTAGTGTCAGCTGGTATCTTCATCTGCACCATCATGTCTGCCAAACAAGTGGTGAGTCCTCAGCAAAACGTGTTGCATTTTCTACACTGCGTTACTGGTTGTCATGCAGTCTTAAAGAGCCCCTATCATGTACGTTTACAGGTTCATAATGAGTTTTTTGGGGTCGACTAGAATATATTTACAAGCTTGATGCTAAATAAAACGTAGCAGCACCTCTTCTCTCTCTGTCTGAAAAGCTCCTGTCTTTTAAAGGCCCCCATCACAAATATCTCAGTCTGCTCTGAGCGATCAGCTGGCACGACGAAAGCAAGGTTATGTACCATAACCCCAGATAAAGGCAGAGAGATGTAGTTCTAGCAGAAAGGAAGCTGCTCATACTAGCTGCTAGACAGGCATCATGCAAATATGTTCCATGGTGATGTAAATAAGTAACCAAAGAAAAGTCTGAACTTCAGAGGAAATGCTTTGGACAGGTAGGGAGCAGTGCAAGAGAAAATAACCGCATTGCCTTTGTAAGTTTGCTTTTATATGCTGAAAATAATTATCCCATTAAAGCTACAGGACGATCCAGTAGGCATAATATGGGCTCTTTAGAAATGCACCATTTTAACATTTTAATCATGCATGGTTGGTTTTTGTTTTTGCAGAATGTTTCCAGCGAAGGGTCAGACGATCAAGGATTTTATGCCTTTATGCACTGGCTTATAGGTGAGTCATGCTGCCGTGATTTGGCTGATCAACTGATGCATAAATTACAGCTGGACCAATAAATTGACTGATATCAGATTATTGCAGATATTATGGCACCAGTGTAAATGTCGGACTATAAATGACAAGTCACTGCTGATCTTATAGCCACCTGTCTCTACACGGTGATAGGGAATGACAATCAATATTATTATCATTATTATTCTGCTGTAGGGGGACAGAAGCTCTAGCTTGTTTGTATTTCTTTAAACCAATCACAATTATCTGTGATGAGCCCTGGATGCCTGATTTCTAGCTGTGGAGGAGCTCACTGAACTCATTAAAAGCTCAGACAGTTTGCTGGAAGTATGTGACTCTTGCATAAGTTTAATAAATCAATAACACAGAAGCCTGGGGGAAGTAAACAGATTAACAAAATGGTCAAGTCAATGTTACTGGTGTGAACCACTGCCACAGTGAAAACATCCAGATACAACTGACAGTGGCAGCGTCAGAAGACCGATCAACGTCGTAGTCCTGCGAGATGCAGTCTGGCGTCTCCCAAAGTGTGTTTATGAGTTTACAAGATTCAATGTGTAAACCTTTTTAGACTTAGGACACATAGTGTTGCTGCTTCATTAGTTTGTCTAAGCGATGACATTCTGTCATTCAGACGTGTCAGTTTTCAGCTTAGGTTGGTGCTCAGAGATTGTTGTTGCTGTTTCCTAAAGTGGAGGGTGCATTATACCTTTAATAGATATTTACATTTCAGATCTAAAACTTGTCCCCTAAGAGGAGCTAGAAAATTGATGTGGACAGAGAATGTCTGGCTGCCGCTGTGACCTGACTCTGGATAAATGGAAGGAAATGGACAAATGAGTTAGAGATAGACAGGAAATGTGGAAAAAAGGTTCAGGGGGATGACATGAGCAATATAGGTCTGGCCAGGTCAAACCAGGGACTGAGCTGCTGAGGGCATTTTTACACATGTGGTTTGTGCCCTAAACACTCTCTGCCCTTTATCTTTGACATGTTCAAATCATACAACAAATGTTGAGTGGCTAAATTCTTTCTGCTTATTCAGGTATCGCCATGCTGACATTTGCTCTGCTCATGTCTGCGAGGATGGGCATTTTCCAGGAGACGCTGTACAAGCAGTACGGAAAACACTCCAAAGAGGCTCTCTTCTATAACGTAAGCTGTCTTTGAGTGCCGACTGCCTCATCTGAGTCGTACCTTTTTCTCAGGGAGCTGCTTTGAAATGTTTTCCGCTAATCATGTTTATGTGTTTGCAGCACTGCCTGCCTCTGCCCGGCTTCCTGCTCCTCGCCACAGACATCTACAACCACTGCATCTACTTCAGTCAGAGCAGTAAGTTCCATCGATTGGTTCGGGAAAGCCTCTGTTCATGGCTTTAATTGGAGATATAACCAATGTTTAATGTTGTTTTCTTTTGCAGCTCCTGTGCTCGTTCCTGTGGTTGGATTTACAGCGCCGATACTGTGGATCTACCTGCTGATCAACGTCATCACACAGTATCCTGCCGAGTGTTTGTGAACTTTGTTTGTGTTGATTTATGCACTGTAACATTTAATGTGCAATTACAATAATTCCCATCCTGCTTTTTCCAGATTTTGAACTTGGATGATCTGTTTAAAGCTCAGACTGCAGACATAGTCTTCCTGTGACAAGTAGAGTGAAAGCATTTATCGAGTAGCTGTCATCAAACTAACTATTTTGATTAATCAGTTAATCGTTTTTTGTTTGTTTGTTTTTAGCAAAAAAACAACCTAAATTCTTTGATTCTACCTTTTTAAATCTGAATATTATTTTCATCTGAGACAGTAAATTGAATACTTTTAGATAGTGGACAAAACAACATATTTGAGGTCATCTTGGGTTTTGAGAAACACAGATTGGTATTTTTCACCCTTTTCTGATATTTTATTGATCAAGCAACTTATCACTTAATTGAGTAAATAGCCATCAGATGAATTAACTAACAATAATCATACGTTGCAGCTCTATTGAAGAGAGGCTTGAGCATCACTTCAAATGTTATTACTGCTTTTGCCTTAATTGATATTAACAATATAGTTGTTTTGGGTTTTTTTAATTTGGTTAAAGTTTTGTGCAGCTGCATTTGTTAAATCAACTCAAACAATAAATTAGAAATGCTCATTGTGGTACTCTGCAGATCTGCCGATCATCATACGCCCAGTTGTCCTCAAATTTATTCATACCCTCCCATTAAAGAAGGAAAAGAACAGCTGTCACTGAAAGAAGTTGAAATTGACAAAAGTACTAAAAAAATAAAAATGTAATGAAAATCATGACATTGCTTTTGAATTGTGGTTCAACAGAAATAGTGAAAAAAACAAGCATGATGGGATCCGTAAACTAATATTTAGTTGAACAACCCTTTGAGCCAATCACTGCAGTCAAGTGTTTTCTGTAACTCTCAGTCAGACTTCTGCACCTGTTGACAGGTGTTTAGATTTTGGCCACTGCTCATCAGCAAAGTGTCTAATTTGTCTGGGACAGTTTTTTTTTGTTTGTTTGTTTGTTTTTTTTATGATTCTTTTCTACCACAATTCAAAAGCAATGTCGTATTTCACTGAATTATAATTTAACAAATTTTTATTTATTACTACTTTTTTCAGTTTCTAGTTATTTGAGTGACTATTGTGAATTTTGCCTTTTCTTTAATGGAAGGGTATGAATATATTTGAGGGTGACTGTATGTTGCTAAATCCTATCATCCAAAGCATCAATGATTATGTTCTATTAGTTTAAATTGTGAGACTTTGTCCAGTCTTGTTGCAGACCTTAACCTCTCCCCTTCAGGTACGTGTGCATCCGTGGCGTGTTCATCCTGACCACAGAGTGTGCCTCGCTCACCGTCACTCTGGTGGTGACGCTCAGAAAGTTCCTCAGCCTCATCTTCTCCATCATTTACTTCCAAAACCCCTTCACCACCTGGCACTGGGTGGGCACGGCGGTGGTGTTTCTGGGGACTCTGCTGTATACGGAGGTGTTGAGCAGCGTGCAGGCGGCGCTTCGTGGACCCGACGCCAAGAGGCAGAAGAAGGCCGAGTGACGGAGCAGAGACTGGTGATGGAGTAGAGAATCAGCCACTGTGTTGGACTTAGAAATAGGTTTTATTCGATTAACCTCCAGCAGTTTTATACAGTTGAGGACATTTTTTTTGTTTTGTTTTCACAGTTCGGCATCGTGCGTCTTAACGGAACCACACAGGAATACGGACACACATCGGCCCATAGGATGAAACTGGTGGTCATTTTTTGCTGTCGCGTTTGTTATCCTCGTCAACGAATCCCATGAAAAGACCAAAACCAAAGTGTTACGATACATTCACACATACGGATGCAAAGGAGGTCTGGGGGTGTGTTGTACTGAACACATAATTTACACGCTCTGCCCCGACTGGGCGGTCGTTGTCTTAAATGCCAAACCTTCTCCACAGTGTTAATCCTGAGTATGCAGCAGTGCTATTGACAGACCTGTTTACATCCCTGGACTTGTTGCACCTATTGGGTTTTCAGTGTAGAATTTTTTAAGAGCATAACCTTAATATTTAGAATAGTCTAGTAAATTTGTATTTTATATGTAATGCTGCAGGTTCTTAATAGTAATATTTAAATTAGTCAGGTTCATTTCTATATTAATATTGCAGGTTCTTAACTTTTATAGGTACATTTATATGTTAAACAATATTGTAGGTTCTCAACCGCAATATTTAAACCTGTCTTATTTCTCTATTGGAAAGAAATTTAGCTCAACGTCTGTCGTTTTAAATGTGCTGTATAAATAATCGGGACTTGACTGTTTAAATGCAACAAAAACGGCAAAGCTTGCATCTGAGCTGGAAGCGATCCTGCTCAGTGGCCTGGCTGTCACTCTCGCTGCATCACAGGATAATTACATAAAGCTGAGCCTTTCTCAACTTCACCCCGTTAGTGCAGCAGGCCACTTTTTGAGTCTGTCCAGCTCGGATGCAGGGCTGAAAAGGCCAGATCTCGTTCACAATGAATAGCAGCTGATGCTGTCCCACTTTTTTTTGAATCCATATGTGTGAATGGCCCGTTGTGGGTGCTGCTTTAAGAGGTCACAGTCAGTGTTTTTCCTGTAATGGATCACATGACTACTGACGTAAGATGAGCCACTTGTAGTGACGAACCAGCTCTGCAGGCCCTCTCAGCTGCACACAGATTTATCGCCTCGTTTCAGCTCATTGTTTTGGCTTTTTGGACCACAGCCTTACCGTTTGGCTTCACTCTCACCACTTTGGGTCCCTTTCGACTGCAGAAGGCTGGAACAACCTTCAGAACACACTCTTTTCAAATAGCAGATAGACCATAGAACTTAGAAAGGGATGACATGCCCAGAGCTGCAATGATTAATCAGTTAGTTGTTTAGCAGGTATTTTTATCATTAACTTGAAGTGTTTGTTTTTTTAATGCAGAGCTATATACTATAATCAGCAGAGTAAAGGATAATAGCGAGTGAAACAAATCAGTTGCTGCAGATTTAAAAACAACTGTGTAATTTCATCTGTTTAAAATAGTTGAAGACGTTCTCAACACAGCAGGCCATAGTGGTTTTTAGAGTCTATTTTAAAAATCAGATTAATGTGTGATTGGAGGCCTGATGAGCCACTGGCAGCTGGAATCTGTCACCCAGTCTGTGGGTCACTGGTGGGTTTTAACAGTTTAAAGACTCCACACAGGAGCAAGACACCCAGGCTGAAAGCCACACCGACAGGATCTATTTTTGTTTTGTGTCTCCAACTGTGCACCTTGTGTGTCATTCCACGTCTCTTTGTGGTCATATGTTCATCACCAATCCTTCTCCTGTGCTTCTCGTTTTGATTTTTTGTTGTTGTTGTTTTCCATTTCTGTGGTCCTATTTGTCTCATTTAGTTGTTTTACATCCTTTTGTCACAATTTAGTCTCTTTGTTGTCATTTTACATCTCTTACGCTTCTGATTTCAATTAGTTTTTTTTTGTTGTTGTTTGTTGTTTCATTCTGTGGTTATTTTTGGTCATTTGTGTCCCATTTTGGCAATTTTACATCTCCTAATATCTCTTTTGTCTTTGTTGTCATTTTACATCCCTTATTTAGTTTATTTGGATAGTTGTGTTTCTTTATGGTTGTTTTTGTCCTATTACGGTCATCTTGTGTTTCAGTTTAGTCATCCTTTCAAAGCTATTCTACGTCTCTGTGGTTACTTCATGTCATATATTGGCCGTTTTACATTTCTTTGTTGTTATATTACGGCTCTTTGTTGTCATTTTACATCTTGTTGTTGAAATTAGGGCTCTTTTGTGTTGTGTTTTAGTTATGTTGCGTCTTTGTTTGGGATCTATTATAATTCCTAAATAAGATGAAGCCAGGAGCGCCCTGACTCCTGTCCACTGATCTGTCCATGCTGACAGCAGGATTCATTCATTGTTGGTTTTGGTCTTTTCATTGGATTTACAGACAACAAGAAAAACACTAAAGACGCCAGACTTTCTCTCATTTAACATTAGCAACTCGTTATCATTCACAGATGCAAAGTCATGGTGCTTTTTGTTTCGTGGTCTCCGATTTAGTTTGAATATTTATTTTTTAAAAACTGACCGCTAACCCGCTCCATGTCAAGGGCCATCAGTAGGATTTGCACTGAACACAATAATGTGATGCTGAACGAACTGAAGCCGTTGATGTTTGAGCAGCAGCAGCTGGAGGCGGTCAGACTGTGTGAATGTACAGAGGAGTGAATTATGCACATCATCCAGTCACTGTGTCCTTGTCTTATTGTCTCAGGTGTGTTGGACCAGTTTTTTTGTCAACAATAAACCTTTACACTCCCTGACCAGTGAAAATTAAAGTGAAGATCATTGAGCCACCAGAGCTGCAGGATCACCTCTCATAACAAGAGCTGCATGCTTCTTTTGTTTACAGTGAAGTTTCATTACTATTTCATGCTGGGACACTATGTTCCCTCACGTTTCACTGACTTCAAAGCCGGCCGACCAATCAGGAGGGGCGTTGTTCAGCTGCGTCCAATGGCAGCGGCTGTTGTTGTCGCGCGGAGGTGGGAGGGGCAGTTTTGTTGCGGCTGTTTGGGTTTGATCTCAGGGAGCGCACATCCACGTTGTGGATTAAATAATCTCGGTAGCCGGAGACAGCGTTGAGGAGCTGCAGCTGAGGGAGGGGATGGGAGGAAACGGCCCGAGTCACTTCTCTCAGGAGGATGAAGGCGGTGGAGTCACTTTTGTGAAGGGCATTCGGGTGAGTTAAAAGCTCCGGAAAAACTAAAGGTGCCTGCAGGCGGTTGGTTCAGCAGAGACAGAGGCTGCAGAGGGCATCAGAGTCAGTGTCTCCTTCAGTTTCACGTTGAAAGCCTTTTCATTCCTCATGAACTCACCCTCTGTTAGTCACTGAGCCCAGAGTTAAATATAGAAAGTCAATAAATACCTCTGAGAGGAAACACTCTTTCTGCTTTCAAGATCTTAAGCAGAATTTCTTTTAATTGTACATTTTTTTGTAATATCCTATCATGACAACACCTGTATGAAGAAACAAAATGAGTCATTTTCCTTCTCATTCAGTCTAATTAGAGCTACATTGGAGCTCATATACAGTGGTAATAATTCAACACTTAATGGATTAAAAGTTTGCTCCAGCTGCTAAAATTTAGATTTTTTCAATTGTTAATGAAGCTTAGGAGATAATTGCAATTTAAATAACAAGATGCAGGTTGAAACATCCCACTGTGACATTCCTCTGTTTCTGTCTTTTAGCTGCAGGTTAATTTTTTATCATTCAACACTTTGTTTCTGTTTCTGGACCAGCTGACTTAGGGTGAAGGCAGGGGACACCCTGGACAGGTCATCAGTCTGTCACAGGGCTACACTTAGAGACAGACAGCCAAGCACACTCACATTCACACCTACAGACAATTTAGAATCACCAATTAACCTCAACATGTTTTTGGACCTTGTGGAAGGAAGCCAGAGAACCCGTGCTGCACGGGGAGAACATGCAAACTCCACGCAGAAAGATCCCAGGTGCCCTTCCTGGGACATATTCTAGCTGCGAGGCGACGGTGCTAACCACCGAGCCACCTTGCAGGCCTCATGTGCATATGTAGACATTAATTTCCAAAACTTGGAATTGAAAAAATAAGCGTCCTAACATAGGTAATCACCTGTTGAGGTTTCCTGGTGATATTGATCATTTAGAGTTTTGCCTAAAAGCAGAAGTTTCAAATGAAAAATTGTTAACGTTTACAATACATCTTTCTATCTTTGAAGTCGGTTATTTAAAGTTAGTTTTTTTTTTTTCTCCTACTCTGAACCATAAATCTCCTCTTCAGTAGCACCTAGACACACCAAACTTTCCAGTTTTATTCCTGTCTATGTCCTGAAGGTTTCTACCGAGGGCCTTCTTCATATATCTTTCATAGCCTGATTTATAAACACATTTTATTCTTAAAAGCAAAGTGATTTTTTTCCTGGTTGTTGGCAGTAGTGTCCAATTTCTGGTATGATTAAAAAACAAATCCAAAATCCCTTGTGTAACAAAAATTTTGAAGCCAGCGTAATCCAATATTCAGATTTTTGTTCTGGCAAATTAGTGCATTTTTATATGTATAATACCTCATTTGCACATTTAAATATAACATTTCAATAATATTGTAATACAAAAAAACAACAACATTGTCTTATTCTGAGTAATCAGTTGGGGATTTCTTATGTCAGTATTAGATAAAAAATGTTACCCTATTCACCTGCAGTGTCTTTCCCTGAATAATAAAAAGATGTGTGCACTAATGCTACTAATTTGCATAGTAAATGACATTTTCAGTATTTGTTGTCATTTTAAATGTTGGTTAAATAAAATTATAGAGCGTGCTGAATACAAATATGGAGGACAGGTAATCTGAATGTGACATGTATTTCCAGCATTTACTTCTTGTTGTATCACAAACCCAGGAATGTAATCCCACTGACTCACTTACTGTTCAATATATTTCCTTGTTTAACTGTATGTTGAATCTTCTAAAACTACACAGGAATGGTTACCGCTTATGCTGCATATAAAACACACAATACTTACACAGGACTTGAACCCTCAGATTCATGATTATAATCAAAACCCTGCAACGAACAGATACGTGTAGAGTTCAGCTCCACTAAACTCTCATGTTAGTGTTAATGTTAATTTTTGATTTAATATTGCCCTGTTGTCCTCTCCAGATTATGTTAAACGTGTTCAGCTCTGTTGACAAAGGTATCACTGTTTTGTATTTCTTAGTGTCTATTTGATGCTTTTCTTTACTGTGATTGATGTGATCAGTTTATGAGGTCTGTGTTTCAAACTCATGAAATTAACCAAACTGATCTGAAGAGTTGTCTTGACAAAACAAACTAGAACCTGGTTCATCTTGTTAGATTAACTCACAACAGGTTTTGCTCTTCTAAAGTCATCACTATAAAACATCTCTCACGATGGGTTTAATGTGGACGACTGTGTTAGCACGTTAAAGTCCCTCTCCTTTGTTTCTACAGATTAAACCCTAAAAGCTCACCACTGTGTATCTGAGTTGCATATTTAAAAGTTTTTGTCCACGACGATAATTTCCTCATGCCTTAAAATGGCTGAAATGGAACACTACACCAATGCCATACATATGCAAATGTAATTTGAAGAAGAAGAATGATACAGAAAGTCTCACCCTAAAAGCTGACAGGATTTTTTGTTTGCATTTGTTAAATATGAGACTCTGGAAGTCTGTAGTTTCACTGTAGTTTTAAGGTGGAAATACTCAGCCATGGCATTAACTGCTTATTTTGCTTAGGATGCATCTTCCAGCATATAAAAAAAAACACCTTATGGACTAACAAGGTACAAAAAAAAAACATAGGGGGTCTTTAACTTTGGTCAAACCTGCAGGATTTCCTGAACACAAACCTGAATTACTGAAGTAAGCCGGGCTTAACTGCTCGTGCTTTACTAAACGTTCCTCACGGTGTTTTTCTTTACCCATCAAACCAAAAGCAAAAACAAACAAAGCTGCACAAACAGAACTTTTCACAGCAGCAAAGCAGCAGCCAGATGTATCAAAGTAAAAGTAAATGTTCATTTTGCTCAGCAGGTGGCGCTCATCATCATTTTTCTTCTTCTTCCTTCAGCTGTCAGACAAAGTCATCAACCGGATGAAACAGTCTCCAAAGGTTGCCTGTCCTCACTTTGCACCTGATCCAGAAACCCCAGCGGTCACTTCGGTTCCTGCTCCTGCTGTGGAACACTTGTCACCTCTTCTGTCACCTGCTTCATCCATCCCTACTCCTCCTCCTCCTCCTCTGGAAACTCCACCCTCACCTCCATCAGCGGAACCTGTTCCTCCTGTAAAACTAGTCCCTCCTCCTCCGGTGAAGTTTCACTCCCTTCCTCCGACCTCTGTGGAGCCTGAGGCGCCTCCTCCAACTCTAACCGACCCTGTTGTCTCAGCTCCACCTCCATCCCCATCTCCTCCACAGGTGGAAGTGCATGTGGAGCCTGAATTTCTTCCTTCACCTCCTGCTGCGGAGCCGATCGTCCTACCACCGGTTGACTCCTTCGTCCCACATCCTGTAGAACCAGAAACCCTGACTTCACCGCTGATCACAGAACCGATCATCGAACCTGTCATCATCCCTCCACCTGTAGAGTCATCTCCAGAACCTGTGGCTCCACCTGAACCTCCATCTCCTCCCCGTGAACCTGAAACACCAGTGGTCCTCCTGGCTCCACCTGAACCTCCATCTCCTCCCTGTGAACCTGAAACACCAGTGGTCCTTCTGGCTCCACCTGAACCTCCATCTC
>NW_007579407.1:101525-102772 GCF_000690725.1 Stegastes partitus | reverse complement strand
CCCACTGTGACATTCCTCTGTTTCTGTCTTTTAGCTGCAGGTTAATTTTTTATCATTCAACACTTTGGACCATTTGTTTCTGCAGATATTCAAAATAGGTTTCATCCCTACAGAGTCTGTACAAAAGCTTGAACAAAATCTGCAGCTACACCTAAATCAAACTAACTTGAACTTGTACCAATGCATACTTTATTGACATATAAAAACACATGCATTTTGATACTGTCTTTATACCAATAAAACTAAATATCTGAGTTGCTCCAAAATAGTTCTTGTAGGCAGTTATCAATCTGCGACATTTATCTGCCTCTCTCTCTATGACATCAAACTGCACTTCTGCCTGCAAGTCGAGAAGCACAAAACATTTCACATGTTTCATCTGCATGCACTAATAATAATAAGAGGATCGTAAAATGCTTTTTCTATTCTGATGGAAGACTTTCATGTAATTGTCCAATCCTGACATGAACTTTAATTACTCAAGCTGCTTTTATTGCTGATATAATAGAATCAGTTTTGTCAAAGCAAATACAGACTTTTAAGGAACACAATAAGCCTCTTAGGTTGAGATCATAAAATCATTCTAGTTCTAATAAACATTTTCACAATTTCTCAGTAGACAACAATGATATTAAGATGTTGCACATTGTCTGTTGAACATTTGTGCTATGTGTTGCAGATTAAATAAGGCATTTCCTCATGTGCATATCCATCCATCTATTATCTATACACCGCTTGATCCTCACTAGGGTCGCAGGGGGGCTGGACCAGCTGACTTAGGGCGAAGGCAGGGGACACCCTGGACAGGTCATCAGTCTGTCACAGGACTACACTTAGAGACAGACAACCAAGCACACTCACATTCACACGTACAGACAATTTAGAATCACCAATTTACCTCAACATGTTTTTGAAGGAAGCAGGAGAACCCGGAGAGAACCCACGCTGCACAGGGAGAACATGCAAACTCCACACAGAAAGATCCCAGGTGCCCTTCCTGGGACTTATTCTAGCTGTGAGACGACAGTGCTAACCACCGCCCCACCTTGCAGGCCTCATGTGCATATGTAGACATTAATTTCCAAAACCTGGAAATTGAAAAAATAAGCGTCCTAACGTAGGTAATCACCCGTTTAAGTTTCATGGTGATACTGATCATTTAGAGTTTTGCCTAAAAGCAGAAGTTTCAAATGAAAAATTGCTAACGTTTACAATACATCTTTCTATCTTTGAAGTCGGTTATTTAA
>NW_007579407.1:98175-99885 GCF_000690725.1 Stegastes partitus | reverse complement strand
CTGGCTCCACCTGAACCTCCATCTCCTCCCTGTGAACTTCTGATACCAACACCTCCAGCTGCTACTGAGCCTGCTGCTGTAGCTCCATCTGTTGGACCTCTTGAACCTGCTGTCCCTTCACCTCCACCAGTGGAATCAGCACCACTTTCACCCACCATTGAGTCCACACCAGTTACACCAGTAATCCCACTCTGTCCTGTGGATTCACCTCCGGTCGACGCTGCAGTTTTAACTCCGCTGGTGGAGACAGCTCCAGTGGAGCCTGTGGTTGTGTCTCCTGTGGTTGAAGAAGTGCCTCCAGTGGTGGCTCCAGCTGTTGAACCGACGCCTCCGTGTGACCTGCTTCCACCTCCATCTCCTCCAGAGCCAGTTGAAGCGCCCCCTGCTGCTCCAGAGCTCTCGTTTGAGGAAACCCTCCCGCCCTGTCAGTGTGTGGAGCTGGCTGTTGTGCCCACTGCTGCACCTGTAGATGTGCCCCTTCCAGAACCTGTAGCTCCACCTCCTCCTGAACCAGCTCCACCTGCTGAGGAGCCCACCGTGACCCCGTCTTTGCCCCCGGTTGTGGAGGATGAAGTACCTGTTGTCACCACAGTGCTGCTGCCTGCAGCAGGTGAGTTGGTTCCATGTTTATAACCATATCTAGTGCTGACTGATGCATTTCTGTGCCGCTGTGCTTGCTGTAAGTGCTTGACTGATAAGTTCATTCATGCAGATGCAGATAGAGATACTGCACATGGCACAGCTGAGCTCAGATCCCAATTGCTGGAACAAAAAAGACATCAAACATGCGGTGTTCCGGTCCCAATTGTGACTGTAATAAACCCACTTCCAGAGGGGTACAATTTATAAAACATTAGATCTACAACAGGGCTATTCAACTAAAATTCAAAGCGGTCCAGTCAGAGAAAATCTGTTAAAGCAAAGGTCCGGAACATCATAACATCTAACTTGAGTTTGTGTGATATATGTTGATGTAGCCAAGTAGGGCCATTGTCTCCGTGTCTTTGTCTTCTCTCTCTTTATTTTTCTTTGTTTCTATCTTCTTCTCTTAACTCTCATCTGTAGGCAGAGCTGCAACGTTTAGTGCCTGGAATGCAGGGTCTTTGTCACATGGGATGGCTGGACTCCTATGTAATTGGTCTTTGCGTTTTCTGATGTGCTTAACTAATGCCGTAAACACTAGAGAAGCTGCACCGGTTAAAATAGAAGCATCTGAGCCACTTAAGCTTCGGAGTGGTCGTAGGTGTCTTGGTGGCCTCCCTCACCGGTCTTCTTCTTGCACAGTTACTCAGTTTGTGAGGACAGCCTGCTCGAGGCAGATTTAAACAAGTGCCTTGCTCCTTCCATTTCTTCATGAAGGATTTAACTGAACTCCGTGGGATGTCCAGTGAGTTGGAAATCTTTCTGTAGCCACCTCCTGACTTATACTTTTCAGCTATCTCTTCTCTGAGTTGCCTGGAGTCTTCTTTTGTCTTCATGCTGCAATTGCAGCAGGGATACTGATAAACCCGAGGCTGGACCTCCCAGACACAGCTGTTTTTATACTACAATCACTTAACACACATCAGCTGCACTCAGATGATCTCTGTTTCACTCATTGTGACACTGCTGGCATCAACTGGCTGCACTTCTGTTGAATCAGGTCAGCCACTTTAAAGGGGGTGAGTATTTATGCAAACACTTATGTTACATCATATATTTCAATTAATT
>NW_007579407.1:95319-96123 GCF_000690725.1 Stegastes partitus | reverse complement strand
ATTTTTGTTCAAGGTCAGCAATCAAATTTAACCAAATTAGTGATAGTGACTGTGTTAATAGACTATGACTTATGGAAAAAGTCACATTTCCTCGACTGAATCCTTCCAGTAAATCTCACTCAGGTGGATCGATCGACTCAGCAGGTTATTGCTAACTAAGTGTTATTATGATGGTGAGAAAACATTACAGCATCATAATTAACTAGAGGTGTCAGAAGTTAAATTGTTATTCTAAACATGGAGCAACTTTCTCAGCATCAAGACTACACTGAAGGTTTCTAAAGGGGGAAGTGCAAGGAGCTCTAAAACACTTTACAAATACAAAGAGGCAGAACAAAGGTGACCAAACTATGCAAAGATCACCGCATCAAGCTACTAAGAGATAGAAAAGTTACTGAATAAAGAAAGCAAGACTCCAATTAGCAAAAGACTTGTCAAAAGAGAGCGGTCTAGTGTTGGTCTCAGAGGATGAGTAGCATCTCTGACCCACTTCTCAGGAGGTGAAATGAGGCCAAACGCTTGGGGCGGGCGAAGACATGCCAGCACTTGACACTGGATGATGGAAGAAAAAAAAGTCCTAATTAAGATTTATGGTAGTAACAGAAGGATGTATGTCGGGAGATTTCACCTCGATTGAGGAGATATATCGCTTCATTATTCTTGCTCCACCGTCCAGTTTACATCTTTATGGAGAAGGATTCCTACTGCAGCCGGATAATGAGTCCAAACACACCTCAAAGCTCTGAAGACCTACTTGACTATGCAACATGTATGGGACAAGAAAACCAAACATTCATGACATCA
>NW_007579407.1:86020-91534 GCF_000690725.1 Stegastes partitus | reverse complement strand
TCTCACTTGGAAAGATCCTTTGTTTTTTCCTTTTCGCCAAAACGTGCACATTTCAAGTAGCCATGTTTCATTTGATCCCACAGAGATGAGCCGTGACCTTCATTCCACTGTGCAGAAAGTTGCTTCCAAAAGTGCAAAAAGCAAGTTTGCTGCTTCCTTATGTAGACGGTTTCAGGCTTGTAGCAACAGTTCAAAATCTAAATAAATCCTAAGTTTCTGTTCCTTTTGTGTTTATATACAGCCCTGCCCGTTTCTCCAGAGGTGCTGGAGGAAGATTTGAGGCAGAAGATCAAAGAGGAGATGCAGAGGAGCCTGGAGGAGGAGATCAACCAGAAGAGGCAGGAGCTGCAGCGACAGTAAGGACACCAGACTTTGACTGTTTTACTAAGCTTCTGTTGAAACATGACTTCTGTGTTCTTTGTTTGACTTTGTTGAAAAAGAAGGAAAGTTTTCTTCTAAATCAAAGTAATTTTTTCTACCTGAGATGCTTCATATGGATAGTAAAGTAGAATAAATCTGCAACTGTTCTGAAAGTTGATGACTCATTTAAGTCATTATTATGAGCAAAAGTGCCAAAAACGAAAAAAAAAGTATGGTCACTGTTTGTGGTGTAGAGCTGCAACTCACATTCTTTTCATAATCACTTAATCTGCAATATAATTTTTCTAATTTATTGATTTTGTTTATACAATGTCAGGGAATCCTCCAGAGCCCTTAATGTTCTGTTTACAAGACAAAGTGAAACTGTACCATAACCAGCCAAAAGTGCAGATAAATTCTCTGGCGATCAGCTAATTGGTTAACTGACTGATGTGATTTGTGCGTGTGAAGGCTGGAGGAGATCAGGGCTCAGGCTCGAGCCGAGGCGAAGGCAGCAGCTCTGGCTCAGGTGGAGGCGCAGGTGAAGAAGACCCTGGAGGCGGAGAAGACGGCGTTCATGGAGAAGCTGACAGACTCCATCACTAACGAGCGCATGAAGACAGAGGATGAGAAGCTCATGGTGCAGCTTTACGTAAGCAGAAGAACGAACACGTGGCTTTTGTATGTGTCAGGATCTCTCTTGTCAATGTGAAGTCCTTCCTCTTATTGTCCCTCTTTTTCTTTCCTGCCCTGTTGTTGTTTCAGTGGATGGAGCTGAAGGTAAGATGGGAGAGACTTTATGCATGCGTGTCTTGCTCTTTTACTTTCCTTCTGCACTGACCGCACCTAAATCAACCACCGTTTCTGTCTTTGAAAACAACCTGGAAACTGGGTGTCTTTGTCCACAAAATATGAACGCTCTGGTTTGAGAGCTGTGCTGATTTTCTCATCCGATGTTGAACTCATGCAGGCTCATCAGCTGGAGGAGAAAGAGAAAGAGCTGAAGAAACGAGACGCTCTCTACAAGGAACACATCGCAAAACTTGAAGCAAAGGTAAGTTANAAGTCAGTGTAATACTGCTTCATAAGTCCTCCATGAGCTCAGCATTTTCTGTCTCTTTCATGTGATTCATATATCCTGAATCACACAGTTGCCGTAAAGGTCGACATAGTCTATACAACAAACAAGACTGACTCTTTTCATTAAGACGCAATAACAGCAAATAGATCCCAAAATCAGTCTAGCTAGATTTACAATATTATCATTTTTATTACCACTAATAATGCATGTCCTTAAATGCAACAACTCTTTACTCGAACAGTACTTGTAAAAGACATATGCAAAACAAAAACAGAGGCATCCCAAACACACAACATGTATTTAAAGTGTATGGAATATGTGTATGCAAAGACAGAGCTATATATCTACCAAATTGACATACCAATAAACTACACGTTCATTCTGGTGGTCTGCAAGCTGCAAGTATTATATATATATATATTATATATATATATATATCTGATTTGTCTGCTCTTGAAAACCTTTTTACAAATTTGACCAAACACACTCTGACATGAGTGACTGCACAAAGTGTCCATATATCGTAAATATGGGCCGAATAAGAAAAAAGAAAGAATAAAAGAAAAATCAGATTGTCTCACTTACTACAAACTAAAAGCATATTTTGAGTACGTAGTGAAAATGTGAAAAATGAATCTAAAAAAAACACAATCCCTCATTGTGTGCTGCTGGTCATGACCATCATCCTCCCACAATGCATTGCCCAAAGGAAATGGAGGAGCTGGACCACAACAACAGTAATCATCATCAACATTCACATGAGCAGCATAATAATGAATAGAATCAAATAAACATTTTTAAACATGTGGCTGCTGTTAAACCACTTTTTCTCTAATCAGGGGTGCAAACAGTCATCAAGAACAAATCTTATATTGACTTCATCTTCGTTGTGTAAACATCATCTCTGTGCGGTAATTTCTCTGTTTCTGCTTTACCAACAGCAGGATTCTATTCACATTTCAGTCAGTTTCCTATCGTTTCATCCCTATTTATGTTCTATACTTATATTAGTATATTATAATAGTTTTTCATTATTCCCAGAAAATTTAAGATTTCGTTTTTTAAAAAATGTACCAAAATAAAATGGTCATTTTGTTTTTTGGGAGGAAAATATATAAATAGTCAACAGATTATTTGATAGAAAAATAGCTGTTAGTGGCCGTCCTGTGTCTATGACAGTATCATAGACGCAGCAGGAGCTCCACATGGCTCTGATAACATGGTGCAGATACAACACAGTCACCAGCAGAGGACCCTCCACCTGCACCTACAGCCTGCTGATTCACCGACACCATTCAGTGAGTAATACCTTTTCATTTTTCTTGGTGCTACCAAGACTGGCTCAACAAAAATAAGAATGTTTGACCAATTTAAAGTTGTCTGTGAGTCTTACTGAGTCCTTGAAGACATACTCACATCTTCATCACTTAAGTGTTAGTGGCACGTCCACATGAGTTCTTTATAAAACAAGCTATTAAAGCTCTGACTTCAGAAATGAAAAGAAGTAGTTTTGGAAAGAAACGTCGCCTTCACAGCTTGGATGCCTTAGTTCACCCTGATTTCACTGAATAAACAAGGTTATTGANGAAGATATGTTATTTTTAAAGATTCTTGATGCAGTAGTTTGACATTATTTGTGCTTTGAAATGCTGTTATAAATTTAAAACAAATGCAAAATAGCCTTTGTTACTGGTCAGACCTTTGGGACCTCAGTGTATGTTAACAGGAGTACACACAGCCCGCATGCTTCACAATCAACACAACCTATTTGTCTGTGTTCAGTGTAGGGTTTCAGATCTGATGGAGAATATCTCCTTTGTTGTTATTTCAAACTGTCTCTCTCCAGGTGTCATGGGTTTACCGTGTCTTTTAACCACAATTAGACATAGGTAGACATAGGATCCATTTTACACACTTGTAAAATTAATGTTTGTTTTCATGCTGATTAACCAAAGAGAGTTTGTTACCAAATAAACTTGCAGACTTCATCAAAAGTCGATCTCAGCTTCACTTGGCCAGATTAGTTTGGTCAGTTCAGTCGTACACCTGGAAACACGAGCAAATGTCGAAAGAAATGTCATCGCATTTTGGTTCAGATATTTCTAATTCCTGATTGTATGTAGCAGAACTGATTTTAGCTCGACCATTTCATACCAGTGACAGATAAAAAGGTGTTTTCAAGGCCCTTTAGCAATTTTTGGCCACTGAGGGGCAGTGAGACTCAACAACACAGTGGACAAGAAGCACAGTTGGAGCATTAGTCCAGTAAAATGAATGTAAATAACCTGTTTCTTTAGACAACATCTGGATTTCGATGATGTTTATCTTGATGGTAATGTGAGGTGTTTTTATCACTTTGACAGTGCACTGAGTTTTACAAAGTGTCTGCTGAGAGCTTCCAGAAGGGCAAAGAAGAGACTCACAACCGTTTTGCGTGAGTCGACATTCTGTGTTTTTTTGTGTTAAAACCCTTTTCACAAGCTGTGTGATCAGTGTTACGAAGCGTTTCGTGTTCAAGTTAGTCATGTTCACGTCTCTTTCAGGCGTTTCAACATCCAGCCGATGTGTGGAGACCTGCAGAGTCAGATATTAAAATGCTACAAGGAGAACACGGGCCAGACTCTGTCCTGCTCCAGTATCGCCTCGGCCTACATGCAGTGCGTGGACAACGCCAAGAAAGTACGAGTGAATGCTTCAACACATGTCTTGATCCCTTTCATCCCTTGATTCCCTGGCTGATAACATTTTAACTCTATTTGTCTTCTCTCCAAACCCAGAATAAACTAAGCACTGGCGGTTAATGTGAACCACCTGGACGACATCTGACAGGTTCACTGCTGCAGCAAAGAAAACACGATGGACAGAAACTCACAAACAGAAGTCACCGGAGAGAGTATCTGAAGAAGTGCCATGGAACCGCAGCCAACAAAAACCAAACAGTTTAGCTTTAAGTAAAGAGACGCTGGATATCTGCAACTTCTCTGGTTCTTGGGATCATCTTTAAACCAACTGTGCCGACAAGACAGCATCTGGGATTTTTAAGTGCTTCTCTTTGTAAACGAGGCAAAATATAGCAAAGAAACAATAGATTTAAGTTTTTTTCACAGCAGTGTGAGATCAAGTCAGGTATTTGTACGAGATATATGCTCAATGAGAGCCTGTTTAATCATTGTGTGTGTGTGTGTGTGCCTTGGTGCTTTGAAAGCTCATGTTAAGAGTGTAGATGCATGAAAGAAGCATTAAGTGAGCAGAGTGCAATGTAACGAAGACCAGTGTGAACAACTGAAATACATCAATAAACTGGGACGTGTTAAATATAATGGATGCTTTAGTTCATAGCTCAAAATATCCTGGCTTACATACACTAACATACAGTGTGCAGCTACAGTCGTCCTCAAATGTATTCATACCCTTCCATTAAAGAAAAGGCAAAATTCACAATAGTCACTCAAATAACTAGAAACTGAAAAAAGTAATAGTAAATAAATTGTGCTAAATTATAATTCAGTGAAATAAGACATTGCTTTTGAATTGTGGTTGAAAAGAATTTTTTTTTTTTTTTAAATTGAGCGCTTTGCTGATGAGCAGTGGACCAAAATCAAAATAGCTGTCAACAGGTGCAGAAGTCTGATTGAGAGTTACAGAAAACACTTGATTGCAGTGATTGGCTCAAAGGGTTGTTCAACAAAATATTAGTTTACGGGTCCCATCATGCTTGCTTGCTTGTTTTTTTGTTTTGTTTTGTTTTTTAAAAAAATATTTTTCTGTTGAACCACAATTCAAGAGCAATGTCATGATGTTCATTATGTTTTTATTTATTATTACTTTTGTCAATTTCAACTTATTTCAGTGACAGCTGTTTTTTTTCTTCTTTAATGGGAGGGCATGAATACATTTGAGGACGACTGTATGTTATTATTTAGACAAAGCAGCAAACTGTCACTTTGCTGTCTCGTTTTGATCGACTGTCTTCTTAGAGTTGTTACTTGTAATGGCAGAAGGAAATGCACTTTTAAGATTTGCATTATTTGGTGCATATTTTAGTCATGGAGCTTATTTCAAGAAAATAATAC
>NW_007579407.1:30097-83979 GCF_000690725.1 Stegastes partitus | reverse complement strand
AGCCGCCATAATTGTTCCTGAAATGTAGAAATAGCTGTAAATGGAAAAAACTTGCCAGTAAAGTAGAAGTGTTTCACCACAGTGCTTATTATTAGTACAGCACTTCTTGAAGTGTGATTAGTTACATTCACTACAACACTCCTCTGTGCCAGGATATCAGTATTATTAACAGTGACTAGTGTGAGTGAGTGAGTCATTCTGGTTCTACGTTTGGTGAAAAAGAAAAAAGAAAAAAAGGAAAACAAACAAAGAAAACATGGTGCGGCTAAATGAAGGTCTTACATTTTGTTCCTGATAGCGTGTAAGTGCTGGTCTCATGTGATTTTAGGTACATCATGTCCCGCTTCAACCGAGAAGGAAGTGGGTGTTTGCATGTATGTGTGGTTGCGCATGTGTGCACAGACACTGTTATATTTCCCCAGAAAACTCTAATTTTGACTATTTGCATGCAAGAGAATAGATTAAAGGATAACAGGCTCCTTATACGTGACAGGAAGACTCTGCAGCCATGAAAACGTCAGGAATAAATTTAGTATCGATGGGTTGTTCAGATAAAATCAAGGCTGGCTCTTCTGAAAACTTTGACATTTTAAAGTTACCTTGGCATGTGTCTGCACATTTACATGTTGAAATTCAAGTTTTGACCATTTAGCTCTCTTATTTTGAGCCTTTAAGGTAGCATGTTTCTGCTTTGACTGCAAATTGCTTGAAATCGGCAGTTTGAGAAAGTTTGACAAATCGAATTTATCAGACGTTGCAACTGATTAACGTCACGTCAAAAATACAAAACAAGAATTTCTGACGTATTGAGGGCGACGTTAAGTGCTTGTTTTTCTTTTGCAGCGCAGAACAGCAGCTCAATGCGCACCAACAGCCAGGAAAATAAAACAGAAGTGAAGCTGTGGTCTGCACACCAGACCTGACGTCAAGTTCTTTCATTAGCCACAGAGGAAGCAGCGGCCGGCTCAACTCTGTTTATCTGTGGCTGCTTGTGTTTATGCACAAGAGCAGCGTGTGTGTTAAACATTATGTAATTACGTTCGAGTACACCCATGGCTTTTGAAAATAGCATTGGGTTTTTGTGAGCGTTTGATCTATTTATACTATCTAATGGATACCAAACATCTCCTGCAAAAAAAATGCAAACATGGAGGCTTGCACCTTTGTGTTTTCATAACATCTCGAGAAATTATTTGTTGGTTTATGCTGGTTAACTGCTGAGGAATTTTGTCATTTCACAGAATTTATGGTTTGATTACTAAACTGCTAAACAGATTCTCAGTTTGGTGACTTACGCCTGCAAATTCTGACCATTTTAAGCAACAACAAACATGCAAATGTTAACTTAAATATCTTTACTATCTACACCGTGCAAAGACATTCGTGGTCTCCAGAGGGTGAATCCTACTGAATTTGATGATCCCCTGGGTGTTAGTGTTACCTACAGGTCAGTATTAGTGCCTGTGAGTGAAATATCTCAAATAGAACCACTGTCACATTTTTAATTTTGTATTTTTTTAAATGTCACAACCTTCACAGAGCTGCTAGCAGGACTACTTAGACTTGTTTTATTATCAGTGGATGAAATCATTTTGTGAATCATGAAAGGTGTCAGTAATATAAATGGGCCTACCAACAGTTAGAAGTAATGAGTCATATTTTTGGCTCTAAACGACCTTTATGTTCACTCATACAAGCTCAAATATAAACCAGCCTCATCAAACAGTCGACACACAGACTTACTAAGCACAAAGTGACTGCTGTGGCACATTTAGCAGCATAGCTAGATACATCTTGCATGCTAAGTTGCCTTTTTGCTTGCCTGTTACTGTCGGCTTATTGTACGACCTTAAACATCACGGCTGCAGGTTTAATGTTACGGTCCTTCCTCTTGGCTCAGAGGGCCATTTTGCTCTCTTCCTGCCCTCCCTTCCGCTTGTACTTCTTTAGTGAACAGACTCCGTGATGCTCAAGTAGTTCTGGGTGTTGGCTCGGGCCTGTATGTCGATCTGCTTGGAGAGGACCAGGGTCACCAGCAGTAACCGGCTGCTGCCTGGCTGGTGCTATTTCACCCTCCTCTCAGGTTTAGTTTTCACTGCTGAGAGATTATACAGTCGTCCCCAATTGTATTCATGCCCTCCCATTAAAGAAGGAAAAAAACAGCTGTCACTGAAATAACTTGAAATTGACAAACGGAATAATAAATAAAAATGGAATGAACATCATGACATTGCTTTTGAATTGTGGTTTAACAGAAGCATTAACATCAACAACAACAACAGGCAAACAAGCATGATGGGACCCATAAACTAATTTAATTTGAATTTTGTTGAACAACCCTTTGAGCCAATCACTGCAATCAGGTCTTTTCTGTAACTCTCAATCAGACTTCTGCACCTGATGACAGGTATTCTGATTTTAGCTCACTGCTCATCAGCAAAGTGCAATAATTTGTCCAGGACAGCTTGTGGTTGTCTCACTCTTCCTGAAGGGTTTAGCAAAGCTGATGGACATTTAGGGGGATAAGGTCACATAGCTGGATATCCAGAGCATCATGTAGCAGATTGTGTGTTTTATCATGTTGTCTGATACATCACATCTTTGATAGCAAATGCCTTTATTTGTGGACATTCAGGCTTTGGCCCTGAGCAGAGTGCGGATTGAATCAAATGGTTGAGAATTTGTCACCAGCTGAACAGCTCCAAACTCCCTGTGCACCACTGACTGAAAGCAATTCTTTCTGACCGCATCAGTCGAAGTTAGACTTTTAACCTTTTCTCTAAGTCAGAAAAGAAGATCGCCTGAGTGTGAGAGAGCCACGAGTCAGAACAACGTGAGGTCTGACTCTTTCATCTCCCTGATCCTCTGCAGCCATTCAGTTCACCTGCTGCGGATCTGCAGAACATATTTTTATTGTGATGCGTTTATTTTTGATCGTTTCTGTTGTCAGTGTTCAACACAGCAAGCTTAATGAAATTCTGTAGCTGTGGAAAAAAAAGGACATTTTTCTTCTCCTTCAGTGAGTTTTTTTTTTTTTTTCAGCTGAAAGACTTCAATGACACTTTCATTGCCTCAAACACAACCTGAATGTCTGAATTACTGTAATGAATTAAACACTCTGTTTTAAACAAGCTTCATAAAATATAGGAAAACACTTGTACGGTAATGAGATTTACAAAACTGTTGCCTTAATTATTGCTTTACTTTGATGCCAGAAAGAATTTAAAAAAAAAAAAAAAAACTGCACTTAAAAACAACATTGAGTCCCCAGGAAGGACGAGACAGTAATTAATCTTGAAAAAAAAGAGTAAAAAGATTAAAACACAGACCTGCTTGCCTAAAAGTAAATAAACAATTAGTGAGAATGCTGACTAGCTATGTTACAGAAAGACTAACTCAGCATCACAAATTGCAAACAACAGTCACAAAATAGCAACGATAAGTGGGGTACCAGCAGATAATGGTCAAACGGGGCATTTAAAGTGAGGATAAACGACGCTGTGACAGTTGTTGTTGCTATGGCAACATAATGTTCAACCAAAACCAGCTGAGATAATCTGACTGAAGTGACATTTTATTTTTCACTTCACTGTTTATCCAGTGTGAAGTGACTGAATAGATTTCAGCTGTCCTGTTTGAACTGCTGAAAAAAATCTCAGACATGAAGGTCGGAGTTCAGAAGTTTTCCAAAATTGTGTATTTATAGTATACTGGTGTAATTTCAAGAGTTTTTTCAGACTTAAATAATTAAAAAGCAACCATACTGTTGCTTAATTGGTGTCAAGTCATTGCATTGTATTATTGCAATGTCCATAATCACATCTAATATCAACTCCTGTTTTTCAACACTGACGAACTGTTGAAAATGTGTAAAACTTGGTTTCTGTGATTAATCCTGGCTTTTGTAGTATCATCAAAAGAATCTAATTGTATGTTTTTAATTACATCCATGTATTCTCAAACAGTATTTGCTTCTGTGAGGATGAAAAGACAGAAAAAAACGTAGCATTTAGATTTCTCTAAAGGACGCACCCGCAGGCCTTTACAACTGGGAGGTCGATAGAGTGTATAATGAGGGACGAAATGAAATAAAAACAACAAGGAAAAGGAGGCGAGTGTGTGATTGTGTGTGTGCCCAGTATCTCATTCCACAGAGAAAAGCCCATCACTGTAACCTTATCACCCACTCAGTGTTCTCAGAAACACCACAAAATACCTCGCATTACACCTACATAAAGACCACTGGCGGGTGAATTGTCTTCAGCAGCGTCACATCAACACTCATCATTGGATACATGTTACAAAATTAAGGACTCTATGCTTCTTTCAAGGGAAACTGTTTGTCTCTGTTGCCGTCAGCGTGGGAGGTGTGCATATGGCTTAGCTGAAAAAACTCAACTGTCCTCTCAAGCTGAATAGTTTCATATATGTTCATTTAATCATGGCTTTGGTGGCTGAGAAATAAAGCTGTGAGTCTCAGCTCCTTCACCTGGACTGCATGTACCGTATGTACGTTCAGATGTGCTGCATTTACTTTTAGAAGGCGCTGAGTTTGTCGTTATGCAATCCTGTCCTTTTCTTTGGTGGTGCTATAGTGATTGTTACCAAGGACGTATCTGTAGCCTGCAGACTACTCGATTAGGATTGTTACATAACTCTGCTTGTTTTTTTGAATGTTTTCTCTTGTCGCTTTGCCCACAGGACCTGACGGCGAGTGTGACGTCTGATGCTATAATACCTGAACAATCCCACAGGCCACAGGTCATGTTCAACCACAAGTGCAACAAAATCCTCTGCTCAGACACATACAGGAACTCTGTGCCTGCTTTTGCAAACTTACCATTTAGTGGTTAGTTTTCAAATACATTCAATATATTACCTTCATTTTTTCTTCAAAGCACAGAGAACGTGTTCCTAACACATCTTCCCTCCTGCCTGCTGACATCCCACAGTCATCAGTTCTGTCCTTCCTCTTTATTCACCCTTTTCACCCCCAACCACACACTCCACATCCCCACTTTGCTGTCTGTCCAGTCTACTCATGCACTTTTTAATATCGTAACATACACAGAGAAGCTGGTGCCTCTTAAATCTGCAAGTCATATCTTGCTTCGAACATGCAAAACTATTTTTGACCACTTGACAGCAGCAGAAACAAGTTATAAACACAATACTGATGTACTATAATCAGCTGGAGTCTGTTGCATAAAAAAAAGTTTTCTAAATAAACCAGGCTTATTTCAGTTAGTCTGACTTACTGTCAGGTTATTTTGGTTCCATACAGTAAACTCAATATAGTTCAAGATCAGTGAAATTGGAGGTTAAGTATCTACCTAACTAGTTAACTTTATAACTAACTAGTTGTTGCTTAGGCAGAGTTACCATAACACTAGTCTCACATAGCCAGATCATTCTGCAGCACAGGATGGTCTGTCTTCATTATCAGTGTGCTTTAGGGGGAAAAACTTTGGCGTGTTTGTATTTTTTTAAACCTATCACAGTCATACAGGTGAGATGTAAGCAATGGATGCACAACAGGAGTCCAAACAAAATGTAACAAATACATGAAAATAAAAACTAGCAGGACTTCTAAATAACAAGATCCGTGTGGAAATTTTGAGTGTGGCAGGTTGCTGCTCAGAGGTTGTTGTTGTTGTTGTTTCCCATAGTGAAGGGGATTTTGAAAACAATAACACGTACATAGGGGGCGGGGAGAAGAAAGCCACATGAAATGTGCAGCCAAAGTCAGGCTTATATCATAGCCAAGATTTTACCACTGACTCACTGGCGCGATGCCTCATTCTTTGATGTTCCGAACCAGTCAGTCGGTGGCCGTAAACATCGCTGCTCTCTGTACCACTGCTGTTTGGATCCATTTGGTCTGTCAGGTTGCTTAAGTAAAGCAATGTGCCTGAAGCTATCTCACATGAACCTGCTTCAAATTAGCCTGATTGCTTGACCTAGAATTGACCTGTATGGAATCACTTTAGTTCCACCTAGTTTGTTATGTTCATTCAAGTCAGGTGTTAAGAGTTTAATCCCCATTTTTCTTTGCACACTTTACAGAACAGGCCCCTGTTGATGTTGATGTAGCAGACAGAAGACACGAAGCAAAATCATCCATTTGAAAGCGTGTTTGTGGTCAACCGATGGATGTACGTTCAATATTGTGTCTCTTTTAGCTCTGGTTTGGGTCTCTACCAGCTACACACACTTGAGCAGCTAAATGCTTTACTATGCTCACTTAGAGGCTAATTCTGACGTTACATTGCACATGATAATGAAATAATTGTATTCATGCTGTATTTACAGTATAGGCCTGTTTTGGGGAGGTTTACCATGTATATTACTATTATGTTGATTTTACTAGATATTATCTGCAATTTAGCAAATCAGGGAAAATCTGTAAAATAGCATGATCAACAGTGTTTAAGACATTTTTTTTACAGTGTTGTGCCACTGTGATTAAAATTGATGGAGCATTTTGGGCTCTATTTCTGTTGCATCCAGTCTGGTTTAAGTTGCAGTTGAGAATTTTTAGAACAAGTTCAATGACTCACTGTGGCTGTTATTAGCTCTGTTTTACTGTTTTAATTAGACTGAAGTAAAAATGTCAATCTTCTCGCCTACTGATGGGGACAAGAGGACTTACTGGATTTCCAAATTCTCCCACGTGTCTCTGATCCATTAAGATTAAAGTTGTTTATTTTGGCCTTATAGTAGATGCTGCTCACTGAAGATGTTTTGTTTTGGTTTTTTTTCAGAAAATAAAGGGTTAACTCATGGCAAGACTATTAAAGAGTGCGTTTATCAAAATGTCAATCTGCTCCTTTATTTCACTTCTTCTTTATGTTTTACACACTAGTACAAATGCAAACAATTTTGCTATTTTGATCCAGCTCTGCATCGAGTACCGCTGGGCATTCATCAGTTCAGCAGGCTGGATCGTGACTGCAGGATCTGCACTGAAGCAGTCTCAGTATACCTCGTGTCTGTCTTCAAAGTTCCACAAACAGAGAGAGGGAAGAAGAAGAAGGGAGAGAAGCAGAGCATCAGGGTGAAGAGAGGACAGATATTTTCAGTCCATCTGAGTCTTTACTGCAGAGTTGTCCTCCGGCGGTGAGGATTAGGGATTGTACGAGGATGGTCAGGATCGCAGGCGGAGGCTGGCAGCGGGACATCCAGAGAGGCATTCCTCGCTCTGCTGTGGCTTAACGCACAGCTGGAAGGAGTCAGGAAAGTGAAAGGACGGTGGGAGGCGTCAGGTTAGAGGTGGAGGGGGTGATAACAGGTGCACACGCTCTGTGGGAGGAAGGTGGATGGCTGACAGCTGCATCACAGTGAGGATGCTGCTGTAGTGATGAGGAGGAGGAGGTGGAAGAGGAAGAGGAGGGTTTTGTGGTGAAATCAGGGTGAGAAGTTGACGTGACTCAGCCCTCACAGCCACTTCCTTTGGCATCTTCAGGATGGACGGATGAAAGGAAGAGAGGGAGAGAGTCATCCTGTGGTCAGCTGACTCACCGTATAGGAACGGATATTGGGAAAGGAAGCACGTGCTCGGCCATGGGGGCTGGGCTCCTGCATGCATGTGTTTGAGTGGACCATGACTTTGGTGTTTGACGGGCGCGCAATTATTCCATTTCCCGTCACGAGAGAGGAATGCGGGGTGAGATTCCTGCTCAGTGAGTCGCGCCCTCTCACCTGCCACGTCCATACGGATACTATCATCCCTCTTGTTCCCCCCTCAGCCCGGGGACTTTCCCAGTTTGTGTGGTCGCACTAATGGGGGAAGTTACAGAGCCTTGTTTGTTTAAGCCACGTTGTTCTGTTAATAACTTCACTGTGTGGTTGCTTTATCAAAGCCGTGTTCCTCTTTTCTCTACGTGCAATTTAGTTAGTTAATTTGAAGGAGGTCAGGAGTCTAATCCAGATCTAAAATAAAGGAAAAAGTACTGCCGGGTGGTATTTTCAAAGCATTTTAGAGCGTGGAGCCAATAAATCTAAAGGCTTACGCGGATGAAGTGTGTAAATAGAGTAATTGCTTGTTGGTGTTGGTTAGAACAAGGATGCTTTGTCATGCTGGGTGTGTAATGTTTGTGGGTGAGAAAAAGAAAGAGAGAGAGTGAGCTGTTACGTACTGTAAATTCTCTGTGCATTATGGGTATTTGTCACGTGGGGACATGTTTGTAAAGGTTGCAAAACACCCATATCTTCACCGATTACATCCTTCGTGACTTGCTGTAAATTTAAAGATGTGCAGTGCAGTCTGTGTGAAGTCTGTCTGTGTGTGTGTCCGTGTGTGTGTGTGTGTGTGTGTGTGTGTGTGTGTGTGGGTGCCTATGTTGACTCACAGTTACAATAATGACTCTGGCAGAGCAGTGGATGAACAGCTCACACTGACCGTAAAGAGAGAGAGAGAGAGAGAGAGAGAGAGAGAGAGAGGGCTGAGCTCTCAGAGGCATCTCCATCTCATAACTCCTCTGCTGCTCAGTGCGCTCACACACACACACACACACACACACACCTTAACACACACCATCCAGAGAGAGAAGACAACCCCGAGGACTACAGCACCTACACGACACACTACACTACAGGACACCTCAGTGGAGGCAGGAGTGGCTGTCAGCCGGAGCAGCAAGTGAGAAAACGTCTCCAGGGAGGAAATGTATTGTATGGTAGGTGACGGATCATTTGCAACAGGTTAGTGTCTCTGTTTATCATGTATATGTTTATTTTTTTTTACTTGGTTTTCCCTGTGTTGCAACTTATCCTCCTGATATTTTACATTTTTATTACGGTCACTTTGCATAGTGCTTCGGGATGTTACAGAAAATGACGTAGCAGTTTCACTTTCAGTCTATTTTTGGAGCCCAGTCAGTCACCTGTGGACAGTTCAGTGACTGATATCTTCACACACTATCACATTTTAGGCTTTACTACAATTCTTTTTATGACTGAGATTAAGTGGAAAAGTAAACCATGAGCAGGAAGTCTGTGTTGATGATGATAGGAGGCGATTAATCAGTACGCTCTCTTCACTTTACTGTGTAGTGATCTCAAATGAGATCAGCGTCCGTGTCAGAAAAACACTTTGTCTCTCACACTATCTCTTTAGAAGAAGATGTGATAGCGCTTGGTGAGGCTGCTTGTGCGTATTTCAAGCCTCAGCGTGCTTCCTTCATGCTGTATTGTCCTGGATGCTCTCAGCACTATATGGTAGAACACATCTGAATGCCAGGTGACCACACCTGGATTCTGTCCTACATCAGTGCAGGTATATATATAGCTACAGAGCGCTCTCCCTGCAAACCTCATTCTGTCATTTAAATCCTGCGTGTGATGAAGTTTTCCTTTGTCTGCGCAGTCACTGATCTCAGGCAGGGCAATAAAGGCTCGGACTAATTAACGGCTGACTGGCAACTCTCTTAAAATCCCCCGTTTACTCATCCTCCATCATCAAATACAGTGACATTTATTTCCATATTCAGACAGACGTGATTCCATTTCTGTTTCCCCTTTGCTCCTGTCCTCATACATAATCATCACTACGAGGTAGATATACATATACATATATATAGATATATGTGTGTGTGTGTGTGTATGTGTGTGTGTGTGTGTGTGCTCAAACAATGATTGTTTGTTTGTGTTTAACAAAACCCAGGAAATGTTTAAATGACTCATCTGTCACAAGGTTGATTGCTTTAAGTCCAGGAAGCAGAGTTGTTGTCTTGGCATATGACACTTGTCCCAGTTTGAGTGTTTAGATCATCGACTGTAACTGGATGAGGAGGTGGACTGACTAATCCTCAGTGTCTAATATTTTTTAGACAGTCTAGGATGGAGTTTCCATCATCTTTTCAACAGTCCAGCGCCCTGTCAGGTTTCTGATCCCAGCAACATCCCATATAAAACTTCCAATTTACTGTTTTAAAGCAACATTCTGAAACTTTGGGAAATGTGCCGAGAGTGAGATGAGAAGATCAGTATCATTCTCACTAAAAACCGCAGTTCATTTTTTGTTCAGAATGAACAAAGACGTAGGCCTTGTATCAGTCTCTTCCGGTTCTAAAGAAGAGCTGAGAAAACCACCTCCTGGTTATCTTGTCATCTACAAAAGAACACCCGTAGGCTTAATTCCAAAACTGTTAAACTATTCCTTTAATGTGAAGGAAGCTGAGTCTCTTTGATAACGCTAATATGTTCCATGAGCAACGACACTTTTCACTCTAAGTGTATCATTGCAATCATCCAAAGCGTGATAATGACGAATAAATGCTTTAAATAATCAGTTTAAATCACCTTTAAGTGTATCTGACTCATATCGACTCACACTTCAAACTGATCAAATTCATCAGTCGCTACTTGAGGAACCTAAACATCCGATCTGCTTCGGCTGGGTCAACAAGCTTCAGTGTTCGTGTCTCCTGCCTCCCTCGTCTCTCCGGCTCACAAGCACATGATTGCACATATTCATGGGGTTATACCTTCCGCCATTAAGGATAATTGCCCTGCTTGCCCTATGTGTGAACTCACTTAAGCATGCTGAGGAGCTTTCACTCTGATGAGAACATGAATCCACAGCTGGAGACGCGCCACCTTCAGGAGGCGCTCAGGGAAACGACACCTTCTCATCCAGAGTCTCCACTGGCTTCTGCTGCTCGTATCCCTGTGATGAAGAACTGACTCACTCCTGCTTTGAATCTCTCACGGCTGATGACACCTAGCAAAAATATTGGAGAGATGAGACAAATTGATGACTACCGTTTCTCCTCCTTCTCCCAGGGCCCCCAACTCTCTTAGAGCTGTGGCTCAGTCATCAACTTAGTTTGGCGATGCAGAGCATTTACCATCAAAAACCCAGAGGAGGGTAGAATTTAATTTCCTTTCTCTCGCTTTTTTTTAATGCATGAGCTGGCGAGATCACACTGCGACTAATCTTTCCCTTGAATGAAAACATGTATTATCATCTCCTGCATCTTTGTGTCTCTGCTTGTCGGTACAATTATTCAGTGAGATTTGGCCCATAAACATGAGAGGAGGGAAAGAGGGAAGAGGAGGTGTGATGAACGTTGTGTCACATGATGACCTTCACCTCTTTTAGCTCCTCCTCAAATGCAGCAAACCGGGAACAAACATGACTCATAGCTCCTCCTATAATGGAAACATTATTATTAGACCTGCTAGACCGGCTTGGTAGCTTTACGGTGCCAATTTAATGTCGACAGTTTTTTTTTTCTGTGGCTACACTGTGATTATTCAATCATAGCATGCCAATACCTGTTGTTTTCTGTCACGAATCGATTACAGCAATGCTTTACTACTTCGACAACTAGTTAACCTCACAGACAAACTTGAACTGGAGTATTTGTCCTTGTCCCGCCCTGTCATGACCGAGGTGACATTCAAGTGTTCAGCCTGCTTCTGCATCAGCTGATACTCAGTTTGCCTTTTACTTCACCACCTCCTACACTTACCAGAAGATTACGACATTTGGGGAAATGCGCTTGTTCACTTTCTTGCCAAGAATTGAAATGAAAGATCGATACAGCTCTCTTTATGACGCTATAGCTAGGAAATAGTTCGCTTAGCTTAGCATTTAGATTCAAAACAGGTGAAACAGCTAGCCCTGTCCTGTCCTAAGTTATTAACATCCACCTCTGTTGTCACACAGTTTTGTTTGGTGTCCAAAATTCTGCATAATATACGGACTATGCCCCCTGGTGTTCAGCACAAGAAAATGCATTTATTTTTATGGATTGATGGAAACTTAACTGCAGTCATGCAGTAGAGGCTAATTTTGTCGGTTTTACCGTCCAGTTTTATGGAATATGCCCGGAGCATTACTGCGACATTACTGGAATCTCATGTGATTTGCATACGTACAAAGATGTGTATTGAAATCAAGCATAAGACCAGAGGTAGACTTTCTGAGTAGGAGAAGATCTGTGAGACTTAAATTTTGTCATTTCACCAAGTCTGCAAGTGTCTGTGCAAACCGCTCTATGCAAGCCCAGGTGCAGCAAAAGATTTGCTACAAGGGCAGCAATGCACATGCTCAGCAGTAGTGTGCATGTGCAGAATACATAGATACAACCTGCTGTGCATGTATGCAACAGAGTCTTAGTAGCATAAAGCCTTCATTATACTGAAGTGCTGATGCCCACATGAAAAGGTGCAGACAGCTGTGGACACCCATGGATGCATAGTTGTTGTTATTATACTACTATTCTAGTCCATAGGAGTCTGCTTGGAAGATGCTGTTCCTTGCCTGCACAGCAGGTTGCATCTATGTATTTTACAGATTTAAACTACAGCTGAGCACTATTGCCCTTGTATCAAAGTTTCCATGTTGACACAAATTTTGGGCTTCCCACATATCTTATGGAGAAGGTCCTGTGACTCTCACAGACTTGGGAAGATGACTAAATGTATGCCCTCATGTACTTGCAAACATGCAAAGTATAACATCAGCCTAAAGTAACAACTATGCATCCATGTGTGTGTCTGCACTGCAGTATAATCAAATCTTAAAGCTCCCAAAACACTTGATGTTAGATTTGTTTAATCCATACGAAAACCAAAGTGCATGAATAAAAAGAAGCGTGTTTAATTTGCATTAAATGTACTGTTAACTGGAAACTGTTTCTGGCTGTTTCTCTCATAGAATGAATGTAAACAATGGACACAGCCTGTGAGTCTGAAAAGTGAGCTCCAAAACCTGCATGCTTTCTAAGCACCAGCAGGGAGCGACTTTTCTGGTTGCAAAAAGAACTCTGATGGAAAGCAGTTAATGAGAATACGTCTCACTTGATTTTTTACATCAGTAAACGAATAAGTTTATTGTCTCATTCACTAGTTTCAACTCTCCTCCAACACAGTAAGATGTTATATTTTTAAATTATGATCCCATTTATAGCAAAAATAGACAACAAAGCAGGGGATGCTTTAGGCAGTGGCTACTTTGTAACTGACAGTTTCATGGTGTGGAGTCCTTAGATTCTCAGTCAGATCCTATCTTATTTTGTCCAATCAGTTTAAAAAAAACAAGCCAAATTCCAGACTTGAAGCTTCAGAACAGTCGTCCACAAACCAACGAATGATGTCAAAATGCAAGGTCCGTAATTTAAATATAGGCCAGAATAAAACTGGCTTGGCTTTGTGTGAAGGTAACAAAAATGATGTCTTTGTATTTGTTTTATCTGTAGACAAAGTAAACGCCATAAACCACAACTTGACATTTTTACTCTTCAGTTTTTGTACATTTGAAACACATATGATACAACATATCTCACAGTGAACGGTAGAGGTGCTGATAGGTGGATGTTTTTTTATGTTCACACAGACACAGGTTAGCTGTTTGCCTGCACCAGTCTTATGCTAAGCTAGGTAAATGGCAATATTTAACATACAGAAAATAGAGTGGTATTAATCTTCTATCATTATCTAATTTTCTTTCACAAAAGAGAATTAATCTTTCTCCAAAATGCCAAATGAATACTTTAGAAACACTATTATTAATGTTAAAATATCACCATGACTCAAAATGATAATGCAGCTTTGTTTTTCAGATGTGTCCTGATGCGCAATATGACGTCTGTCGAAACCTGGTCAGACTCTGATGTTTGTTGTGATCATTCTGGTTTGCAGCAGAGGCGTGCTGACCCTGGTAGGAGGAGTACCAGGAGACTCCCGGGAGTTTCCTTCAAGCTTTGCTGATGCGGTCTCTCCAAAAACATCCCTCTGAACTTACCAAGGTTCACTATTAAATTTCTTTCTCCCCTGAGCGACTACTTCGGCTCCGGCTTGCAATGTAACCACACCCTCTGCTGTTCGTTTGTAGAATGAGCCACTGAGCGGTTAGAGGAGTAAACACTGGACAGAAAAACTTCAAACCTACACCTGCATCCACTTAGCTGCACCACACATGCACATCACACAACGTCAGGAATCTCTTCTTTCTGCATCCAGTGTGTATTTTTGCTGCAGGTTTCAGGCCTGATAACTTTAACAATCAGAAGACTTGTAAAGAACTGCACTCAGAAACTGATTTCATCTGGTGACGTAGATGTTTGTACCCAGTCTCTAGCACCATATGAAATCAGTGTTCTGGGAGGTGGACGACCAGCATGTACAAACTCTGTACATGAATAAACTGAAATGTGATGCCTTAAAGTAGGTCACGTTTGTATAAACTTCTGTGCTCGCCTGCTTCATTCACTAACTGATCACAGCTGCTGTCCTGCTTCTTGTTATGTCTTTTTCCCTCTCTGTGTCTCTGTCTTGACTCAAACAGAGATTTCTCATGAATCTACCTTTTATCCGTCTATAAATTCTGTTTACATTAGTCAGGCTCATAGTAATATTTCACAACAAAGTGTCGCCACGTTGTTTACTTTTCATCAGAATGTGCTATTTGGAGCCAATCAAACGTTGTCATACATTTTTTTAAATACTAAAATGAACCTGTATTCTGTGGTGATAAGGAATGTAACATTTAGGTTTTTGTTGTGTCCTTAGTAAATTCTTCAGTATGTTGCAGCTATGATGAACTTTTTACCACAATAAATCATTAAAAAGCAGCACTGTTCATTTGCATGTCTCCTGTATTTCAGTCACCTCTCATCAAGGTAATTGCATTATTACTTCAGGTTTCTTAGAAATTTATAAAATCAGCTAAAACAGCTGGAACCTCTAAATGACAATTTGTTGGAAATACAATATATTACACAAAAACTTTCAGAAGTTCTTGGTTTTAATAAAACAAATATTTGCATGGCAGCTTAAAGCTTTATTCTTAATTTTTTTTTTTAACACAATGAGCCAAAAAGTCAGAGAGCAAAATGAAAAGCAGGGTTAATGACAGTAGGTAAAAATTACAGCAAGGTTCACTTTATTATTAATTATTATTATCACAATGTTATATTTACTTTATATATATGAATAACTACGTTTATCAGGCAGTTACCATTCAGCAGACAGTAATCTTCTTTACACCCACACTCCTCTTTGTTCCTGTGCACAGTTATATTTTGGCTCTCCATGTGCAGAGAGAAAATCTTTGATATCTTCATAAAGGTTCATATTCAGTCTTTACGTGTTGTTCTCCTCATGGCTTCTTCTTACAAGCTGTGAGGCTGAAGGTGCAGTGCATGTCTTCTTGTCTCCAAGGAGCCATTTCAAATGCCCTCTTCACCCTGACTGTATGAAGACACTATGCTGCAGTGATGTCAGGCGTCATAGATCACGACAGCGACAGGTATGTTGATTAAAGTGGAACGGATGGCCACACTGAGGTGATGATGTGCTCATCAAGGACAGAGCTGCAGGGCTCCAGGATCTCATCATGTCCCGTATGATTGATGGTCAGATTGTCCTATAGGGGAGGGTCGAATCGGCCAGCAGTGTGCCTATAAAATCTGATCTTGATTCTTACATAGATATTAAAGGATTATTTATTTGCACAACAGAAGTCCCATCTTAAGATGGTATGTTATTCTGATGAAACCCCAGAAATGGAGGGAATTGTTGACAACAGTTTTTTATCCATTGTTTCAAATTGTGCATATATCGCTTTTACCAATTTGGAAATAGTTTCTGAATATCATATATCAAAAGCAATATGCATGAGATGAAAAACACCACCACCTCCAATGCTGGGCCAAGATTGATATGGTAATAACAATTTTCATATTAAATTCCTGTCTGAGAACAAGCAAGTATTCAAATGAGAAATTATTAATAATCTCTGTCAGAATCTTTTTTTTCTTTACGCTGACAGTCAGAGCAAAAAATAATAAGACAATAAGATGTCATCCTCCAACTCTGTGAACTGTACTTTGCAGAATACACATCACAGCTGAGTTATTACCTGAATAAACTTTCCTGCCAGGTGCTTAGACGCATACAAGGAATTTAATGGTGGTTTTCATTAGCGCTCAATAGAGCTGCAAACGTCATAGAACAAACAAAAGGAAGAAAAAGGTTTAGATCAGAACAAATACAACACAGCAAAGTAACCCAGAGTGGAGTCAGACATACAATAATAGAATAAATGTTGGAAAATAATGCATTGTTTTAATTAGAAGGTGGCATGTCCGTTAATAGATTGAAAGAGTATACAGTATGTGTAGAATAGAATAGAATAGAATAGAATAGAATAGAATAGAATAGAATAGAATAGAACAGAATAAGATTGAATAGAATAGAATAGAATAGAATAGAATAGAATAGAATAGAATAGAATAGAACTTTATTGATCCCTTTGGTGGAAACCTCAGGGAAATTGCTATACTTTATACTTTACTGTGTGCCACAGAAATCATCCAGTTGACCTCCACAAGTCAGTATTACTCAGTGCTTGTGAGTTTTTCTGTTTATTTATTTCACTTTAGCAACTCTAAAAAAAAATTTAATAGTTCGGATTACATTTAAATCCCACTTTGCAAATTTCATTCAAATTCTTCTCAAGGGCTCCAGTTACCCACATTGTTTTTTTTTTTGTTTTTGTTAGCTCTATTTATTTATATACTTTTAGTTAATTGATTCATCAGATTAATAATTTGGGTATTAAAACACTTTGCCTGTTTGCTACTACAAAAGTCTAAAACCCAGCCATAACCTATTAATATTTAGAATGAAAATAAACTGAGAAGCTCTGCAAATCCTCTCATTTAAGAAGCAGAAACAACATTCTGTTTTTTTCCCCCCCTAGATAAATACATTTTGATTCATCAAATATGTTGATATTTACTTCACTGTTGACAAATTGACTCATTGATTAGTTTTCCAGCTCTGTTGTACACTCACGTCCGTCATAAATTAAAGTTCCATGGCCAGTATCAATTTTTATCTTGCGTGTCCTATTAAATGTAACCCAAAGATCAAAATATCTATTGTTAATTTCACTAGTTCCACATGGGATTTCTTTTTTTTCTTTTTTTTACTTTCCATAATTGAGGCTGGAGATTGAAGGAGATCATGCCTCTAAAGCTTTGAAACGGCCTTCCTCTTTTAATCAAATATTCTTCCTTCACTAATATTTTTAGGAAAATACCAAGATGTACATGCTTTCAGTGGCTTTTGGTTGCTCTTAATTTTCTGAATATTTTGGTATTTTATGCTTGTTTTATTTTAAAAATTGCTCTTACAGGTTGTTGTCCTGGTTCTTATATTTACTGGTTTTGCAGGTTTTGTCCCTTTTTGCACATATTTTTAATTGTTGCAAGTCTAACAATATGTGCAGCTCTTTGATCAACTCAGGTGGTGTAAAACGTGCAGTATTCTATATAAATAAACTGGATCATACTCTCTTATAAAGCCTCTAACTAACATTCAGTTTCTTCAAGGTCCTCTCTCAAAGCTCTGACTGGCCCCTCCCCCCCTCCTGGTATCCTAGCAGCAGAGCTCTGAGCTCTTTCCTGATTGGTCCATTTCCAAGAATCCGCCATATTCAAACTTCCGCCGTAGTGTGTGTTCTGTTGTCATCGATCTGCTGCTTTCTTTGTACCTATCGGGTTGGTTTTCATACGGCCGGACTTTGTCTTATGTTCGCTTAGTTTTACCTACATCTCGGTATAACTGTGTTCAGCACGAAGCCTCCCGCAAAATGGAAGAAAATGAAGAAGTTTGCGCAGTTACGGTGGGAAACAAAAAGCAGAAACTACGGAGGATGTCATCGAGGACGTCCACCACCAGTATCATGAGCGCTGCGGAGCCTTCTCCTCAAACTCTGCGGAGAAACAACTCCAAAAAGTACGTACATGTGGGGAAATGTTCAAATGGTTATTTATTTTACAGCCCTTTTATAATATAATGCACCATAACAGGCATTTTATAATGAAATAATGTTACCTGGGTAGTCGACGGGCAGGGCTGCTATTCAAACTGGCAAATGGTGCCTTCAGGTGCACCTCGGAATCCATATTTGCAGATGATGTGACCATAAATTGCCATGCAATCACCTGTATGTTGTCTGAAACTAATACATATAGTACAGACGTCTGTTTGTCAATAAAAACGTGCCATGCTACCCGAGTAAATTTCAGAGTGAAGAAAGAATAAATTAGGGCTTAATTTAAGGGCTGTTTTGATCATTAAGTAACCTGTATGTGAGTAAATATTACACAAATCATTTAATAATTACGTTATTTTTATATCACTTTTAAAAATCAGGGGCAAAACCAGATACTTCGAAGGCAACATAACAACAATTAGGACAAAGCTGAAATAAAGAAACTACAGACTATGCAAAAATGCAATATGTCAATATTAATAAATACAACGAAAATAAAAATTAAATGCTCATGTCAAGTCACTATTACTTCCACAGAACATGTAAATGACAGCTGTTGAGCCAAAGTGCTGTCCAATTCACAAAAATAACACTGGTGTTATAAATATACCTGCTGTAGCAGGTTTAAATATTAATTTAAATGTTACAGTTGAGACACTACAATATAATCTTTAAAAAACAAATTTACATGACTGTTTTGAAAATAAAGATTAAGACTGCACAATATAATTTATTCTGCTGAGTAATTCAGATATTAAGGAGCATACAGAATTACCTGACAAATTTAGGTATTAAGGTTTGGACCCTACAATATTGTAAATTCCAACAAATTACCTGATTAAGTTAGATTATTAAGTACAGCTAAGACCCTACAAAATTATACATTAGGGCCCCAGCGATTCCAAAGACTCTTCATGAGCAAGCACATGTGTGACAGTGGAGAGTTTAAACTCCCTTTTAGCAAGAAGAAACTTCCATCATCTGTCGTCTGCCTCGACCAGTTGGGGTGAGGATAAAGGGGGAAGACAACAAGGTAACAGAGACAAACAGACAATAAACAAGAGATCATAAACACTCAACCAGTTGATGGGACCTGTAGTTACACATCAGATCTGTGCAGCTCCAGTGCCAGAAACACCTGCAGAGATGTGCAGGGAGAGGACAATGCTCAACGTATGGTAGCAATAAGCAATCAAAACCATAATAAGAAACAGTCAGTTTAGACTATAAAATGGTGAAAAATAGTTCACGATGTCTTCATATTGCCAGTTTTAGTTTGACCACCTGTCAGAAAGATAGACAAAGATATTTATTTTCCAACAACATGGAAAAGAGGAAAGTAGCTAATTATTCAAAAATCCAAATGTTCATCTGATGAACTATTTGCCTGATTATCTCTGTAGTACAGTCAGTGATAGTGTATGTTAGTGTAGTAAGGTGATAAATTACATCAGCCTACTGGCATTTTCTGCTGCTTGTATGTTCTTTTGAGCTAAAGACAATTTTCCACTCAGGTGGATAAAATAGTTGTATTTATTTCATTTTAATTTACAGTTCAGAATCTTCATCAGCTCAGTATACTTTCATACTATCAATGAGAGGAGTTGTGTAATTGCAATATTTGATATTTCTTCATATGTTTGGTCATCTTTTCTTTAATCTAAATATGTCCTTACTTTAAGATAGAAAGATCTGCATAGTCAAACATATGCTTCACCTGTATTTGTCTTTACAGACTTGCAAAAAAGCAGTACAAAACACTACAAAATCAGATATGGATGACAAACCTTAATATTTATTTTGACTTGAAATACATCTTTGCGTTCCCAGAATTTAGTGACCACGAGTTACGGTGCACCAAGAGTAATACAGAAATATGTCGACTTGCACACATTAGTTTGTAATTGTTTCCATTGCAACACTTTGCCTCAACTAATCGCATACAATCACTAAGACGTTGCAGAAAAATGCAGCTTTAGCTGTAACACTTGTGCTCATGACCTTGTGCAGCAGTGTGTGCAGCTGGCCTTGGCCTTGACAGCCCCCTCTGAGTGTCAAAACATTCTCTGTAGCTTCATTGTTTTGTTGCCCTAATTGACTCTTCTTTTTTTTTTTTTTCCTGCAGCAGCACAGAGCAGCGCCTTATATGGTTTTAAAGATTAGCGTCCCTCAGCCTCACAACCTGAGCCATATTTGAAACAAAACAGCGACTGGAAGAACAATGTCATGAAAACGGCCTCCTCACTAACAATTTGTCCGTTTATCTACAGATTATGGGAATGCAGTAATAACAAATGACTACATGTGTGTGTATAAGCTGTCACAATGTGATTTGGTGAAAAAATGATTTATCTCCTGTCTTGCAGACCTCCTCTGCAGAGAGGCAGCTCCTTCACCTTTCTTACTCCGGGGACTCCGTGGGACTTCAGTCTAGTGAGTTGAAGTTACAAACAGTACAACACCATGTTTGACTGCAGCGATCACGTCCTCACACAATTATCTCTTTGTGAGGACCGCCATGAGCCGCTCATATGACTTGTACGTGCACTGCATCTGTTATACTTGGGGGCACGTTTTGGGATGTGATCGTTAGGGCTGTAGTCAGTCGAAAGAAAATCTCGGTCAACTGAAATTGTACATACTCTTCAAATAGTCGATTGGTCATTGGAGGGGGGGAATCTGCACCTTATTGTTTGATTAACTAGCCTTATTAGCTTTAATACATCATTTTAAAAAATGAACATTAAAAAATCTTGTATTTGCAGGATAGTTAACTTTTTTAAATGCTTATTTTATTCTGAAACATTAACAGCAGACTCTGAGCCAACTAGGTTGCATCTTCCCATATTCTTGTGATTTCTGAAATCATAACTATATCAACTCATAATCCTAGTTTAAAAAAAAAAAAAAACAGTTGAGGAATATAACACAAACAAGTTAGCGTACCGTTTTTAGATGAAATGCTATGTTTTCTATTGAGCTGTGACATTTACACTCTAATCTTTAACTTGCTTTTTATCAAAATACAGCCGCACCAGTAACTTCTTTGTCACTTGGATTGGAACCAGCTCAGAGTAAAAGTTCAGTAAATATTTAAGAAGTTAGATAGCAGTCTATTTGTTTGGCTGAGTTCACAGTTGTGAAAACACAGGAGTGTTCACAGGTAGTTTGTTCCTCCTGATGCAAAGACAAAAGATGTAGAACTTTTCTCCTTCAGAGAATATTACTGGTGACTGTCTGACCAGTCAGAGTGTGATTAGATGAGAGAACCACGACCACGACTACAGCCCCAGTAATCATCACTTTTATAAAAGATGTTGCTGCAGATCTGTTGTTTGAATGTCCATCAGGCTTTTTAAGGTAACTGGTGTGCTTTGTTGTGTTGCTACAGAAAAGAAAACGTAAAGAGAAGGAGGATGACACAGTCAGCTTGTCCAGCTTCGACCTCAAGGTGAGAGTCAGGACGGCCTCCTCTCTGTACACTGCAAGTCTAGTGAGCACCCTTGAACGTATCCTCAAAGTAAATTTTAATCCCTCTGCATGACTCAGGTTCTCGCCACAGACAGCTACGAGGGCTCTCATTTGTTATGAGCTCAGGATAATCCGACTATCCCTCAGACTGGCACAACCCGAGTCCGTCTGAGGAAATAATGGCGAAAGAAAATCCGAGCCACATTGTCCCTCGGCATGGTCTCAGTGAATCGGTGCTGTAATGGTTACAGGCTTAGGGTTCAGTTCAGTACATTATATGGTGGTTTATACAGCTTACAGTTCCATTCTGGTACAAAATATTGAACTTTGATATAAGTTAGTGATAATATATGAGACCAGAGGGATTTTTTGACAGAAAAACATTGAGCAACAGCAGGCCGATACAATATTTAAAGCATTGTGTATGATAATAACATACAGTTGCAATACAAGAAATTTAGCCCTTCTGAGTACGTAAGGGTTTACGCATCAAATACTGTCTGGTTATTTAGAATTTTTATAAATGACAAATGTGTATGAGTTGAGTGACATAATTAAATTAATAATGAAAATCTTTTTTTGAGAATTTTTGTAATACAGTCATGCTAAAATTAATAAGTCTTTTTTTTTTTTTTAACTCTTTCTAGTTTAACGTGTGAATCTTTTGGGAATTCTAAAATGATGCCACAGTGTCTTTAGATATAAATTCCCAATTAGGTAGTTGTGTAAGGTGAATAACACAAATGGATAAGATATATGTGGATTTAAAAAAAAAAAAAATTAAATTATTACACCTCAAAGGCAACTGTTTAAAAAATATTCCATGGCGACGTGAACTTCCAACAGACATGTTTGGCAGCATGGTATGCAAGTTTACAACTCATGGTAGAGAAACAATCCCTCCTGGGCATACAAGACAGAGCAAAGTTCCTCCAGTCAGACGTTCTGGAGCAGTGAGAACCCCGTATTTCTGCTAAAGGCTTGCAGATGGATCTCATAAAGGCACCACAAATGTACAGTACAGACTATAAAAAGAACAATAGCAAGGACTTCATGCTTGGACACGTACTGCACTCATGCACATCAAAGTACATTTGAATATGCAAAAAACAAACAAACAAAAAAAAGTGTATACATTTGCCTAACCCTATAAAAAGAACACCATCGTAGCAGTTAATCCTGGAGGTGGATCCATGGAGCTGCTAAACTGGACCAGGTGACTGCCATCCTGGATTCTTTGAAAAAGGAACGCGGTGCACTCAGTACACAAACTAAAACTTGGCAATCATTGAAGCTTCAAGTGAATCAAAGCTTGGTTTAGGAATCGTCCCTGGAACGTCCATGAGAGGGAGTCTCAGTCCTCTGATTGAAATCCCACTGAAAATCTCTGGGGAGAGTCAAAGACAGCAGTGGCAGCACAGAAAACCAAAGGATTAGTGAGTTGAAAACTTTTGCTCATGAAAGATGAGCTAAAATACCGAAAGAGATCATTCATTCTGCTTTTATTGGCATGAGTGTCAGGCCAACATTTTGAAAGCACAAAGGATAATATAGTAAGACTAATATTGTAATAAAGAATGTAAGAAGTGCAAATACTGTAAGCATCTGTTGGAGGTCATAAAGGTCAGATGTTAATTTTTACCACTGACCTTGTTCGATTCAATTTTATTTATCATTGGTACTGTTTGTAAGTTCAGCATTTTATTTTCCAAAATCACTCCCACACATTGTTAAACTTTGAGTATTTACTCAAACCTCAATACATGTATTCGAAAAATTTGTATCTGGATCAACAGCAGGTCTTGCAGCTTAAAGGGGCTGAATAATTTTGATAATAACTGTATATGAATGGAACAATGGATATAAAAGGAGATTATCTCATTTCTGCAATTTTCTGCAGCTGTACCCACTCCCTCTTTGTGTACATTTTTACATTGTGTAATTGAGAGCTTTGTCTTTGAAATACAGTATTCAACCAATACTACTTGGTCCAGCAGAAGTGAAGAAAGTTTTTCTGTTTACAGGAACCCAGCAACAAGCGTGTCCGACCGCTGGCCAAAGTTTCATCCCTCGTCAACCTCATATCTCCTTCAAAGAATGGAGCAGTGCGGCGCTTTGGCCAGACCATCCAGGTAAACGCTGTGCTGTTGTGTTACTTGATCTACACATGAGTAGAATTTGCATTTGACTGTTAAATATTTGTTTTTCCCCCCAGTCCATGTCGTTACGTGGCGATAGCAAGTCACCAGGAATGTCCCTCAGAACCACCAGCAAGGCCTCAGGTCCAACTCCCACCAAACGCAGGAACAGCACGCTGTGGTCGGAGACGCTGGACGTCCATCAGAAGAGCGCGTTCTCCACCAAAGAGATCAAGAGACAAGAGGTCGGCCAGTTTGGTCTTTCCTAAGTCAAGAGCAGAGTTTAAAAATGACAGAGAGTAGAGAAAGTAACTTCTCCTGCTTTTTCCTGTTGTGTCTTGTGTGACCATTTATTCTCCAGGCAATTTATGAACTGTACAGGGGAGAGCAGGATCTCATCGAAGATCTTCAACTTGCACGAAAGGTTTGGAAAGTTAAATTAGAGTAAGAAATCATTTATTCTGCATTAGTCAACCTGTTTGATCACACTACTGCTTTCCTCACTTCCAGGCATACCACGACCCGATGCTAAAGCTCTCCATCATGACAGAAGAGGAACTAGGCCACATTTTTGGCGACCTGGATGCGTACATTCCCTTACACGAGGGTGAGCTGTCACTGACCCATCTGGAACTGAAACTGCCTTAAATAAGTCCTGTTCATGTCTACTAATGTGTGGCTTTTTTTTTTTTTTTTTTAAACCCTGCAGACTTAATGATGAAGCTGACGGCGGGAACTGGCCCTGACGGAACAGTAGCCCAGATTGGACAGATAGTGATAGACTGGGTACGTATGCATTCATAGCAATCATACTGTGCTAAGAATACACTGAGAGGATGTTTACCTTACATACAGCGTCTCTGCAGGGTTCGCTACATCAAAGCTGGGGTGGGTGGTGTATTTTTAGCATCACTGGCTGAAAATTCAGCTGTACTCTTTTGATTTTTTTTAGGTCACTCATTAGAAAATCTAGACCAATCACAGATATTTTCAGCAGATTAGGTGAAATATTATAAAAAGTAAAAGAGTCTGCAGTGGAAGTAGAATGTGGTGACGCATTTGGTTGGACAAAAGACTTTTACTCAGGAGAGACAAGTGAATGTTGACATTTATGTTGATTTTTGCATGTTTGAAACATGCTCATCCAGTGGGAGGACTTTGAACAGAGAGGGAAGAGCTAATGAAATTCTGGCCTTTCTTTCTTTCTTTCTTTCTTTCTTTCTTTCTTTCTTTCTTTCTTTCTTTCTTTCTTTCTTTCTCTCTTTCTTTCTTTCTCTCTTTTCCAGAGTTTTAACTTCCACACGGAATGCAATTTAATACTTGTTCCAACCAGCCAAAGTCAAATTAAAGTGTAATGGAAAACTGTATGGCTTAGATTTATTTATTATTGTTGCCATTTTGTCAATAGTTACTAGCTGTATATAAGAGTTAAAGTCACTGAGCACATATTCGGGATTTTAGTTGTCACTAAAACCGACTTTTGATCATGATGAGGCAATAAACGTCACACAGTGGTGCAGTAGTGATGTTGTTTTCTGCAAATCTGAAAATGTTGACTGAAAAAAACATAATTAACTGCCACAGCCAAACCTGCAATAATATGAAAACTAACTTTCAAGACTTAAATCTACTCTGACACACAGTCTTTAAATGCAGTCAATTTTCTGGACTTTCTGCATTGTCAGTATGTGAAAAATGTACGAATGTTGCTGTGTCTCCTCAGCTGCCTGGTCTCAACGCTTACAAAAACTACTGCAGCAATCAGCTTGCGGCTAAAGCCCTGCTGGACCAGAAAAAACAGGACAAGCGGGTCCAGGACTTCCTGCAGCGCTGTCTGGAATCCCCCTTCAGCAGGAAGCTTGACCTGTGGAGTTTTCTGGACATCCCACGTTCACGCTTGGTGAAATACCCGCTGCTGCTGCGAGAGATCCTCAGACACACTCCGCCTGATCACCCAGACGTAACCAGTCTGGAGAGAGCTGTAGGTTTTCTACGTTCAGTAAATCTGATAAGTTCTATGGCCTATCATGAATTAATTAAAAGCAATACACCTTGGGTTCATCGCACGTTTCACTTGTTATTCTGTTGCTGGTGCTTTAATAAACAATCTTCCTTTTATTATCCAGATCACTATAATCCAGGAGATTCTGTCTGATATCAACGTGAGAAAAGGAGAGTCTGAGTGCCAGTATTATATAGACAAACTGGAGTTTCTGGATGATAAGCAGCGGGACCCTCTTATAGATAACTGCAAGACGCTGTTGTGCCACGGCGAGCTGCGGAACAAGAGTGGCTCGGTGAGAAACAGGGTTACTCTCCTTATTAATACCATCAATGTGCAATGAAAATTTATATCTACATGCCATTTTTGTCATTTAAACCTGAGTTTCATTCTCTATGAATCTGCTGTTTCAGAGGCTGCACGTGTTCCTCTTCTCTGAGCTGCTGGTTCTGACCCGGCCGGTGACACGGAATGACAGGAGCTGCTTCCAAGTGTATCGGCAGCCAATACCAGTGCGGGACTTGACTCTGGAAGACCTGCTGGATGGAGAGATCCGCATGGGAGGGTCCTTCAGAGGGGCCTTCACTAATGGAGAAAAAGGTGTGCTGAGTTGCGTTTTACTCCTCCTGCTGGCGAGATGTCCCTCTTTTATATTAATAACTATAAGATGTCACCCAGTGCTCTGGGAGGTTTCTTATTGACTTTATGGACCAAAAGGTTTAAAGGGAAAAAGGTAGTTTTTTGATTCTTAAATGTGGAAATAGCTATCATCACAGTCCTGTCTATTCTCTGGACTTTGGAGTGTTTTTCAAAGCAGTGCTCGATGCCCCTGAACATGTCCGAGCTCTGAGTGGGAGGGATAATGAAGGACTTAGAATTCAAAAGTTGAACAAGGCTTCACTTCCACTTTATCTTTGGTTCAACCAGCAACTCTGTCAAGTTACAAAACAAAATTGTGAAGTTGTAAAAACCAAACCAGAACAACGGGTTAACCTTCACTAAAACCCTCTGTGGACCGGCTGAGTTAGGTAATAACTCAGTGTGGCTCATCAGTAAGAGCAGCTTTTTTTCCACATTTACTGTCAATTAGCCTTTACCACTGTGTTGAAAGAATAGTCAAAATAAACACTACATGAAAGGATATGCACAGGATTTTGGGTGGCGTCGGGGATTTTGGTTCCTTGCAGGATCCGAGTTTAGAATCCTAAAAGCATGGGTTAGAAACTGTTTTAAAATGTAGACACATTATAAATGATTTTTCAAGTTATACAGCTTAAAAACATCTGTTTGATCTTTTCTGACAGTTTTCTTTGCTTCCTGTGTGTCTCTCTAGCAAAGAACGTTTTCCGTGTGAGCTCTCTGGACCCCTCCCACGGCCAGTCCCACACTCTGCACGTCAGTGACGTCTACCACAAGCAGCAATGGCTCAACTGTCTGCGCACCGCGATGACTCAACAGCAGGGGGCTCCAGCTAGAGCTCAGCACGGGGAACCCATCCGGGCAAAGCGCCGCTCCTCCACCATCTCAGCCGCCATCTGTGACACAGAGACAGACGAGAACTGTCCACCTGTCTCTGGCCCCAAACTCAGGCCTCAGACACTCTCCAAAACCAGACTGGAGCAGAAGTCGCAAGGATCAGGAAAGAGGAAGGAAACCGGAGTGTAGACATTCAACCGGGGTCCCAGTCAGACGGACACATGTTCTCCACATGTGTCCTGTTTGGTCTCATGTGTATGTCAGCAAAGTTTCCTTCAACCACTGTCATAGTGCTTTTGCTTTGTCCGTGTAGCTGCACTGAAAAACCTTCTCGATCATTTCCGTCCAAAAGTAAATCAAATTGTAGTTTTTTAAAACGTGTAATTAGTTTACAAAAAAAAGTGATGCGTGCCATTGTGACTGAAACATGTTTACACCAGTGTGGAATTAGGGTTTTCTGTTTGTGGCTAAGTTAAAAAGAACTTTACACCACTTATAGCTGTTTTGTTTCATTACATAGGCGATGCATTTAAACTGTCTCCGTCTTGTGCCGTGATCGTATTGTCAGCTGCTGTGCTATAGGCGACGTGTGTGTGTGTGAAGCTGTAACTTCTGAGTGTTATCTGTGCCAAGATAAGGGATCAAGAAACTGAGGAACTGCAATGTCTCAGCAGGTCAAAGAAGGCCATGAGACAGGTCTTAAAATGTTTTAAGTTTAGATACAAGGTAATGAACAGAATATAAATAAAACCACAGATACAATAAAATATTCTTAAGGGGGAAAAAGAATCAATCAATCAATGTAAATGTAATCAATGGATATTTGTAGATCGAAAAAAATAATAAAACTTTTAGTACTTTCAGACTCATGACTGCGAGATTTCTTTGTTTTGTTGTTATTGCGACATAGCAGCAGCTTGTACTTTGACCTGTAGTCACTTCCTTTTACTGTTGACAGAGCTGTTCAACAGTGTGTCGCAACACTTTAAGAGCAAACAAAGGCAGGTTTCTTAATATTTTAGTTGTGCATGCTACTAGTGTAAATGTGCTAAGCTCTAATAAAAGAGCTCTTTAGGGCATTTTCCATTTTATACGATGTCTTCGAACATCAAAGCCAGTTAGAACAATCCCTTTTACTGGTAAATTGCATTCAGGTCAGAGGCATCTTTGACTCTTCTTTTCCAACTTCTCGCTGTAATTCTTATCAAACGCTGATGACATCGCAGCCTGACGTAATCTGTCCTCCAATCAGGCTCGCAGAGTACACGTTGTACGAGTAGTAATGGCTGTAGAAGGATTTGACAATGGCAGTTTAACACACCTGCAAAGCTGGATTTACATGTAGGGAAACTATAGTTAAATACCTGTTGTTATGACTGGGTTTGTTTCCATTTCTGGTGCATCACAGTGACACCCTAATACCTCAACAGATAATACAGCATTAGTGTTCGAAGCTAGTGCAGAAACGAAAACGACTGCTGAGTTTCATCAAGTAATGACGCACTGAAGGCTAAGAAGAAGTGGCTTTTGGAGGAAATGAGATTCTCAGTTTGGATGGTTTGACTCATCTCTTTCACCAGACTGTGACTTTGCTGTTCGACCAATTATTTTTTTTATAAAAGTGTGCATTTTAAAGCCTTTAAATTTGGAGGTACACAACCTTTAGACAGCTTCTGTATTCCCCTTAGTGCCCTCTATCTTCCTGATGCTCGATATTTCTCCCACAGCACCAGCAGCACAACTTTCATTATTAACCCCAAGGACCTCATGCAAAGTATCACCTGTTAAACCTTCAGTATTTATAGCTCATAATGTGCCAAAAACACTGACAGTTTCACCACAGCCTAACTGAAACCGTCTTTCTCAAAACTTTATTAGACACTGTTAGATGCGCAGTTTACAGCTGCCAGTGTTGGGTGTCTTTCTGGAGGAGTTACCAGGTGAACAGTTCATGAAAAGCTACGTCTGTTATTCGCCTCCACCATCCTTTCACAATGACCCCTCACTCTTTTTTTGCTCGACATATGCTCAGCGGCACCTTGAGGAAAAAACCTAGGGCTCCTGATATCACAATCCTGCAAACTGAACACCAGCTGGTGCACAGCTGCTGCAGTTCAGGTAGGATCAGATGACAAGCTCAGGGAAGTGAAAATGTTTTGAATTTTCAATACCGTCTAAGAAAAAGGCTTGCTTCTTTTTTTTCCCCCAGTTAATCCCCCACCAGCTTAATCAGGTAAATGTTTAACTGGAAAGCCACTGTAGCTATAGATGCAGCATACAGCAGAAGTGAGTATACCCCTGTGTACAATCACTTAGATGTCAAATGATTCAAGACTCTATCACTTATCAACATTATTTCTATGTTGACAGCTAAAGTGATTCAACTAATCAAAAACAAATATTTTAGCAACACTGTATAAAAGATACAGGCCAAGACCCACAACCCTGTGATCACTAAAGAAAAACTGGGTGTGTCTGTGATTTTCAATCAGCCCTACTGCATGAATATGATCATAGTAACTGCAGTGTGAACACTACAACTTGCTCATTTTTGGGTTTAACTCCATGTCTGGTATCATGGCTCTGCGTAGAAAAATAGTTCTAGATTATGAGACTTCAGAAAATGAGAAAAATAAATAAATCAATAAATCAACGTAGAAGATGATTGATGACTAACTAAAAATCAGTTGACACACAGTTGTCAGGAGGTATAGAGCGAGCCTTAGTACCACTAATCAGTCGATTGGTTGTCTTCCAAAATTGGCATCACAGTGCTGTAATTGGACAATCTTGTTCTGAAAAAAAGACGGGCAAGTGGTTAGGCTATGGTACAGAGGTCATCAGTGGAAATCAGAGTTTCTGCAACAGATCAGACAACATAAAAGACAGCGTATGATGCCAACATCTACGGAAGGTATGCAAGAAAACAATACTTGTCTGTTCTTCGGCACAAAAATGCAAGATAAAAACTTTGCTAAATAACACAAAGAAGCCTGATGAACACTGAGAACACGTTCTTTGGTCAGATCACACCAAGATAAGTTTGTTGGGGTCAGATGGTGTCCAGCATGTTTGTTGTGAATCTGGCCAAGCCTACCACAGTGAATGCATAGTCCTGATACTGAAGCACAGAGGGGAAAGTTTGATGATATGCAAGAGTGCAAACGGTGTTGGGGAGATGACATTTATCTTGTAGATAGCACCATGAATGTCTTTGGATATGCTAAAATACTGACTGCCGAGATGACCTCCAGTCCCAAGAACCAAAAGCATCTGCCAACATTACACAGAGTTTCTAAAGAAGGAAAAATTAGAAAGTAGAACCTGGCCAAGTATGTCACCTGACTTGAATGAATAGAATATATTTGAGGTATTTTAAAGAAAAGAAGAGACCCACACAGCCCTTGAGCAAAGAGCAGTGAAGAAAAAATGCCTCTGAAGAATGAATGAACGTCTCCCCAGAAACTTTGTCGAGAAAGTTTGAGTCCAGAAAACAAAACAAAAAATGGACACTTGAAGGACTTAAAAAATAAAGGATTTGAATCTCAGTAACAAAAGTTAGCTCCTACTGTACGGCCGGTATTTTCAATATAGTAAATCTAAACTGTTAGTTTTTAATTTGACATGAAAGCTATTACCTTACTGTTCAACTTACCAAAATGTCATTACTTTAAAATGATGCAATCTGAAACGATTTGACATTTAAGTGATATTGCACAGGAGCGAATCAGGTTCCAAGTATTGGCATCTGACTCTTGATCGCACAGATCGAGGTCATTTCAAGACATCCGTTTCCTCTTTGTGGCTTCATTTAATCATTTCCGATCACACTACTTTGTAAATATCTGTTTGGAGAATTGCCTACTGGCCAGCACAGCTTTTATTTGGAGAACCATAAGCTGAAAAGGTGTATCTTTACATAACTGTTATGTACAAGCTAGCATCACTCTTTGCTGTCTACAATAAATGATTTATACACTTACATTACAAAATCATCACGTTCTTCATCCATTTCTCGAAGTCAAAAGAGTGAGGGTATTGTTGAACATGAAGGAACCAGTGTAACAGGTTGGACAGGAGAGTGGAGCGTGGCACATGGACTGTATAAAGGCTGAAAATGCTTAAATGCTTTCTCAAATTACACCAGCGAAGTTATCTCACTCGATGTGTTGCTGCCTCAACTGAGCTTTTTCTAAGGAAGTTTTGAGGTTACAGTTGAGGGTATTTCTGTTGACTGTTTGGCTGATAACATCACAGGATGGAAGTCGGAGGCCACTGACTGCATATTATTTTGCACATTTTTCTAGTTAACTTTTTCTGCTCAGTACATATTCAAAGTACCAAGAATTATGGTTTAAATGTTGTCTTTCTGTATCGTCCTGTCTTTATCTTCTTGTATACACTGATTCGTATATACAATATGTAAACAGACTGATAAATTGGGGTCAAACATGCTTTTCCAGTAAAGCTGATTCTGATTCTACATGCTGGTTTCAAAGTCTTTCTGTCCATGTCAATATCAAACATGTGAGTCTCTGCAGCAGCGGATCATGTTCAGTCATGTTTCTGTGCCAGTCAGGAAGACTTATTGCATGTACTATGTAAACATAGGTGGGCCTTTAACATCATTTTCAGCTCATGATTGTAGCTTGCTTTTATCTAATCTTCGGCAGGTATGTTCCTCTTTTGATGATTACATGATACCAACGTGACCCTCTACATGGACAGCAGTGACGTCTTTGCAAATATTTTATTTCAAGTATTCAATCTTTTGTTTTCTATTCACCGTTGGTGGATTTTGATAGACCACAATGTTTCATTGAGTGGAATCCCTTGTAAAGCATTTTGTAGAGAGTGTTTCCAGTTAACTGCCTACAAGTTATTGGGAACTGGGCTTCATGTTTCTTAACATTGATATACGACACCAGTAATGCACCTGGGTTTCCTCACTGAGAACAGATACAAACTGTTCTGGAAAGGTTACTGCCGTCCCGATTGCCAGTGATTGTAACCTGTATTGGAAATTACACATTCGTGATTGTATTCATTTTAACCTGGATATGCTTATGGCCTATTGAGCATTATTGGTTTTTCCACAAGTACTAATTCCACAGATCCATTTAGAGGTTCTGGAGGACCAGTTAATCTACTTAGAAGATCCATACCATGTTGTGTTACCATTTTAAACCCTGTACTTACCTTTTTCTTGCCATTTCAAATATACACAGTACAATTTGTGAGGACCAAAAACCTAAGTTAGTATTCCAGGGAAGTTTCCATTTATTTTTGTGCAATATGAGAATGAAAAGCAAATATGCAATATTTTTCTTTTCTCGATGTGAACAATATTATTGGGGAATAATGCAGCTCTGAATAACGGACTGGAAAAGTTTGCAATGAATTACCATAATACGAAAAGCAGTTTTGACAAGTGCAGTCCGTTGAAGTAATATTTCCATTAAAAGAGCATTATTAGAACACAAAACAGAAGAAATATTCAGTCATTTTTGAAATGTTCAATCACACAAAACGCTGGATTGTTTTTAAAATAGTCTGATAGAGGTCTATTTATTTACACAAATAGAGGTAGAACCATCTGTATTATGTACAAATTTACATTAAAAATAAATAGTTACAGAATATATATACAAATACATAAAATGATATAATTCTAGTCGTCAAACCGCATGTTCCATATTCAGTGAAGTAATACAGGATCTAGGATGTAAATTACATTCACACATACTTGGTCGTGATGAACAGTTCATGCTTCTATATTTCAGGCTCCTTAAAGCAACACACATTATATGAACACTGATTCAAATGGCTCTGAGTAATGTGAAATGATTAACGGTGTTTCCGAAGCTTCTGAGGATTAGATGCATTAAATAAAGGCTCTGTACTCCCACGCGGGTGTGTTCAGCTATTGTGACTAATTAGACCTCTGCTCGCCAGACTGTGTGCACTAAAAAAAGGATGCTAAAGGTGAAACATGGCCCGTTTTAACAAGCGCAAACAGGAGCTAACAGGAGAGGCTGAGCTTGATAGACTGTCTGTAGGCGCCCACACAGTCCCGAAAGAAGATCTGAATCAGCCCAAAACAAAGAAATCACCTGTGTGGGTTCGCCACTAGTGTGCATGGCCTTCAACAGCAAGTCATTTGATCCTTTGGCCTTTTGTTTTTCTTGCCAAAAACTGCACACAAACTGCCAAGCACCAAACTGCAAAGGTGAAATAAATAACTGGCTGGTGAAGATGTTTAACTCAGGGGTTAAAGGGCCGAGAGGTGAAAGCTGAGTGTTGAGCTTAACATTATTTTGACGTCTAACAAGATCCTAAAAACGGTTTATTTCTACTAAATATGCAAGTAGACAGTTGTTTGAAAACACGTTAGCCACCAGAGCTAGATAAAAGTTGCTGCTACATATGTCAGGACTGTATTTCTGTTCCATAAATGATCAAAAACATCTCTCGGTGCAGCTATAAGCTAATAAGCAAATTGAGCCTTTTTTTTTTCTTTTAGCTTGCTTCGGTATAAAACAGTCTTTAAGAAATCTCTGTACACCCGTCTCGTCTGGCAGTGTTAAGACATCTGTGCGGCACCTCTGCCAACTTCAACATCCTGTCATATGACTTTCTGGAGAAAAAGAACCACAGAACCAGCAGATATAACTGGATAGTGTTTAACCTTCTGAGAGCTGCACTCAAGTTTGTCAGAGGTGATTAAATTTCAATAGGTGGAGGTGGCGTGTAAGAAAGAAAGCTTATGATGCGATTGGGCAAGCCCAGTTTGGAAACAACGTCGCGTGCTCTTTTGCCAAGAGTCCTCCTCACTGCCACTCTGCTGATCTGCTGCAGACTGAGGGGGGTATCTGAGGAAGAAAAACCAACACAACTTATGTTTGCTGGTGCGTTTATATGGTGACATGTGATGCACACTTTATGTGAAAACACTTACTCTCATAGAACTCAAGAGAGATGTAAGAGGGAGATCCCACACTGGTGTAGTGGATGGGTTTTTTGTTCAGGTTGTCCCGGGAAAACACATTCCCCCCAAACTCCACAAGTAGCTCAATCAAGTCAATGTTCTTTGTCTTGGCTGCGTGATGAAGAGCCGTCTCATGGAGCTTGGCAGCGTTCACATTTGCTCCTTTTAGGAAAGAAAAGAGGGAAGTACTTCTGTTACCTGTAGCATTTGCGAAATGCCAAAATCACTTTTTACAGGATTAAAATATTAGTGACAGCAAACACAGAAACGGTTTCTTAAACAGTATAACACATGATATCAAGCAACCAACAGTTAGCTCTGAGAAATCATTTGAATCTCCCTCATGAAGGATGAGTGATGTGACAATGGTTAAACTGAGCTACACTTTTAATGTTTAGACTCATTTACACACAAACAGCATTAACATGAAACCATGTTCACAGTCTGCAGAAGAGCTGGGAGACAAATGATATTGATATTGACAAATGAGATTATATTTAATCTATACTAAAACCAACCTTTGACGAAAAGATTAAAGATTATTCAATATTTAAAGCACACGTGTGTCAACTAAAATATCACATTAAATCTCTCTCTGGTGACTGATTAACCTCATCTCTGTGTATCAAAATTTAGATTTAAAAAAAAAAATGAAAATAATCCTTTATTACCTTAAAATGGCTGAGATGTAACGCTACATAGTTGCTCCTTCTAGAATTTACAAACCTATGAAGTCGTCCCTTATCTTTCCCCCCCACCACTCCCCCACTCACTGCAGCTAGAGCACACCAGCTCACCTGCTCAAACACTGTAAACCTACTCTACACTACAAAATGGCACTATTGGAGTGATTCATCCATACAGGTTCAAACCAGGAACCAATTCTAAAGAGGAATTATACCAAATCCCTACCCTGCAAGATAACAGGATCCCTGTATTGACTCAATAATATATTGTATTATTTGCAGTAATTGTCTCCAGCCCTAATGTGCAGAAAGCAAGAGTGGACTCACCCGCATTGAGGAGTACTTTGGCGCAGTCGTAATGTTGCCTGGCACAGGCTACATGAAGGGGAGTCCCATAGTGGCAGTCATGGGCCTCCATGAAAGCTCCTTGATCAATCATGAGCTGAACACAATCTGAATTACCTATAACAAAAGACATGCTAATTATTTCAATATATAAAAACATGCAGAGGGACATTTGACACGTGCACACAATTAAATTTGAGAAATGCAAGATAGCAGCGACTCCATCTTTTGGAGAGATTCTTTCAGTCGGTATTCACCCGTCACCGATATATTGGTATATATGTTGTCTGACATGAAAACTTTCTTTTACACCACATAATCAAGAAAAAGATGCATGGAGTAGTTTAGAAATAATGACATCACATATTTTGTCTGGCAGAGCGGCTCCAACTCCATTGTTTACAATACTTCCAGCACTATCTGCAGCACATGTAGCAGAGTACGTATAACAGCTGAGCAGATGGTGGTGCAGAGTTCAGTTTTGTTTCCATGGCAAGCTGCTAACTAGTTTGTGAAATACATTGCTGGAAAGTTAAAAAGACCCTTTCACTTTCCCTTTTTAATACAACTCCAACATATTATATGTATATTTATATAAACAATATCTGCTGGTATATATTGGTTCAAATGTGGCTGTGAATAGTTTGATCATTCACTGACCACAGAAACATGTGTCTTGCATTACTTGTAATTTTAGCTTTACTTGATACATCTATTGATTATTGATACATCTAAAAATGCTTTCAAGTATTAACCAGGAGCTCAATAGTCAAACGCTATGAATCCAAGGTGACATTTCCTGTTGGGAGGGTTGCTGCTGCATTCTGTTTCCACTCTTCTGCTCTCCCTTCCTTTTCCCTCTGTGACAAATTTTCAAGATTTGTTACTCAAGACCTTTTCAAATGTTTCCCAGCTTGCTACAGCATGAATCATGAATTCAGTGCAGTAAAAGCTTGTCTTAATGAGTCATTCATGCAGTTTTTCTTAGAAAGAAAACGAGCTCTCACAAGCTTTCCTTTGGCACTAACGCAACACAAATGCTGTGTGGAGTGATGCAATAAAAATACATCAACAATCAGATATGGATCAAAATAAATTCTTGCGCAATGTTGTATTTAGCCAGACACACCTCCCATGCAGGCCTCATGAAGAGGTGAGAAGGTAAACAGTGGAGGATTGACGGTCGCTCCATACTCCAACAGCAGCTTGACACAGTCCAGACTACCAGCTGCACAGGCATCACACAGTGGAGTGCTGCCATCGATGTTACGAGCATCTACCTGCAGGACAAAACCAGAATAACTTCACACATGCACCAGAAAGTTAAACACATCCTGATGAGGCAAGCCACCAACGTGACTCTCTTGTGAAATACTTTTTTGCCGTGGAATTCTGGCAATTTGATGTAACCGCCTCACCTGCGCACCGGCGTCCAGCAGCAGTCTGACACACTGGGTTTGTCCCTGTATGCAAGCCTCATGCAGAGGGGTGATGGAGTCCACAGCCACGATGTTCACTGCTGCGCCTCCCTCTATCAACTGCTGCAGCTGCAAGGCCCTGCCCTGCGCAGCCGCCTCGTGCACCGCAGACCGGTCTGTCCAGAATCCAAGGCCATGAGCTGCAAATATGTGAAGCCAAACAGATCTGAGCCCTTCTGTTCCCCACGTGTGGGTTTTTGACTTACAATGGAAAGTCTCCTCAAGTTTCTCATTTTTATCATAAAGCAGACGCAACTAACATCATTAAGCACTGTTTTAGAAGAGTGAAATCAATTGTTCAGAAAGTAAGGAGGTTTGGAAACTTAACATGCTCTACAAACTGAATGACAAAACCTGGGACATAAATGGCACAGAAATGAGAGTAATGCTGCACACTTATGTACAGCATGATGAAAACCATTACTATGCAATATGTATTACATGGTAAGGTGTGTGTTATTGGCTCTACTGACCTGTGCATTCATACATGTTTCCTAACATAAATCTTAAAGCAGCAACATGCACCTGCTGGCTCACTAACGAGCTTATAGCCTGCTGCCATGCTAACATATTAACTACCTGCTAATGCTAATCTAGCCACACGTCGAAGATAGATAGTCTGCATGAAATGAAACCTAACGAAAACGGCCCACTATATGCATCGACACTGTCCAACCATTCACTGACTCTTCATTGAAATGTAGTGTTAGCTAACAGTTGGTCACCAGCTGTAAGCTACTTACCGATTTCTCCATACAAGGACGGTCTGGCCCGAGTGATCTCCATTTCATGTTCCCGTTCCCCGGCTGCGTAGACCGCGTAGATTCAGCCAAACGTGTAATTCATTTTGAAGCAGGTTAATAAAGACAGAAAGGACTGCATTACTACAAAACACGCCGGAAAACCGGTGCAGAGCGCTCAGTGCCGGCAGCTAAGGTTCAGGTTCAGACCTAAATAAACAATAGCGAGGAACTCTGGGAAATGTAGGCGAGTGGCCTGCAAGCAGGACCAGTACCTGCTTATAGCCAAGTTACTGACCTGATAAAGGACTCTCAGCACTTTTAAAATAACCGGAAATACAGTTGTATTTGATCCTAAAGAATAAGACAAATTTTTGTATGTATTAATGTATTTGGCCTACTTAACCAAATTAGGCACATTTTGGGCATGTCCCATTGAGGTAAATGCTTGTTTAGCTAGTTAGCAACAGATTAGCTTGGCGTCATGCTAGCTATAACTTAGCTATATTTTTAAAAAGCCTTTGAAGCAACATCATGCAAAACTTAGTAAAATAATGGCTTTGTAGTGCATCTGAAAAAATATTATATGGTAAGGGTCAGGGGCAACTATAGAGTACTCTGGCCCATCTGTGAGTCTGTTCGTGTGTGAACAGTCTCTAGCTTGAATGCTAAGGTCTAACAAGTTGATATTTTACAGGTGAACTAGGAATGGCCTCTCTTCAGAATGATGATTTTGGGGTCAATCTGTGCAAAAATAGCTCCACTAGAGGTCAAAGGTCACTGAAAGAATGCCATACACCTTCAAAAGGGTGGAAGGTATCTTTATGGTATTTGTTGCAGATAAGCAGTCATGTTGGCGCTTTCCATTTGGGACGTTACATTTGAGCTTGGATGACATTTCAAGGTCAAACTTAAGGTCATAACTTTTACCTGAACTTGAGAACACCGTAGGATAGACACAGTGTTTGTATCGGAAACCATAGGCTTCCCACTGGGTATGTAACATTTGACCTTGTGTGATATCTCAAGGTCAACCAATGTTGATATTGCTATAATATTTTTTTATAGCATGTGATGTATACATGCATAGTACCCATTTCACCTTGGACAACCAGTCAACCATGATTAGTGAAAGAAGACACCTATTATGTGGTAAATTGGATGGAATAATGGTTTACTGGGGCTCAGTGCAATCTTGGCCAGCAGGGGCAACTTTATTCCTCTACTAAGGGCCCTCTAATTTGTTTTAATTTTAATGACTATTGCATATAGCTCATGAAAATCAGAAATCCATTATCTCAAATTATTAGAATATTTCCTCACAAAAGGATTTACAATACAGAAATGTACAACTTCTGAAAAGTATTTTCATTTATTCAGTCAATACTTGGTTCAGATTCCTTACCACAAATTACTGCATCCGTGTGAGACAGTCAGCTTGTTGCACTACTAAGGTGTTTCCAAAGTCCAGGTTGCTTTGATTGCAGCCTTCAGCTTTTCTGTATTTTCAGATTGGGTGTTTCTCATCTTCCACTTGACAATAGCCCATATCGGGTTCTGTGGGGTTCAGGTCAGGTAAGTCGGCTGGCCAACTAAGCACAGTAATATCATGGTCAGCAGACCATTTGGAGGTAGTTTTTGCTCTGTGAGCAGGTATTAAGTCCTGCTAGAAAAAGAACTGGCATTTCCATAAAGCTTGTTAGCAGCTGAAAGCATGAAGTGCTCTGAAATCTCTTGGTAGATGTTGCGTTGACTTTGGATTTGATAAAACACAGTGGACCAACAGCAGCAGATGACATGGCACCTCAAATCATCACAATGGACTTCAAACACCTTGGATTGTGTGCCCCTTCACTCTTTCTCCAGACTCTAGGACCTGGGTTTCCAAATGAAATGCAAAATGTACTTAAATCTGAACGGAGGACTTTGGACTATTGAACGACAGTCCAGTTCTTTTTCTCCTTAGCCCAGGTGACATCTTCTAGCTTTGTCTCATATTACAGTTGTAGCTCCTTTACTGAAGAAGTCTGTGCTCAGTGGGTCTTGATGCACTGACTCCAACCTCAGGCCAGTCCTTGTGAAGTTCTCTCAACTACTTGAATCACCTTTTCTTGACAATGTTCACAAGGCTGCGATCATCTCTGTTGCTTGTGCATCTTTTCCAGCCACATTTTCCTTTTCCAGTCACCTTTCCATTTCCATGCTTCGATACAACACTCTGCAAACAGCCAACCTTTTCATCAATGGCCATCTGTGGTTTACCTTCCATGTGGATGGTGTCCATGGTCGCCTTCTGTACAACTTTTACAGTTCGCAGTCTTCCCCATGATTGTAGTTGCATGTGCTGAATTAGACAAAGAGATATGCGGTTTTATACTGTTTAAATAGTCATTTGCTCAAATTCAAAATGAAATATTCTAATATTTTTAGATGCTAGATTTGCATGAGCTGTAAGCCACAATCATCAAAATTAAAACCAAAAAAGCTTTCAATATTTCACTTTGCATATAATGAATATAGAATATATGACAGTTTACCTGTTTGAAGAAGAATTGTGACTTGGCAACACACATTTTGTTGAACTCAAGTCAGGCTTTTTATACTTCTCTTCCAACAATGGGGTTTCCTTCCATGGACCCACTATTATTCACGGTATGGTGCGACCAGACACTGTTGTACTTTGATCTTGGAGGTCAGCTTGTGTCTGTTTGTAACTTTTCTGTACTTTTTTCACCATTTAAAGTCTTCCATTCAATCATGGTCAGTTTTCAAATTTCTGTTTTAACATATAGAAAACAACAATTCAGCTCTTTTTACAATGTATTTGTTTTATTTAATGGAAAACCAAAGACATGGAAATGTGCATAATAACAGAGTGTGTAACTTGATCACTTTTCAAGAAGAGCGTGGCTTTGTTTCAGTGACATGCAAAGGCACATGTAAACCTTTGGGTCACATCAATAGTTGAGGAGAAAAATACACTTTTAATTATACAAATTAGCTTTAACAGATAAAGTCTGATAGCAGCAAAGTTACATGTTTTCAAATTCTACATGGTAGTCCACCAACTTTTTAGAATGATCCCAGACTTGAAAGTCACAAAGTTTTAGTATCTGGACAGAAATTAGAACTGCTCGACAGTGAATTAACCAGTTTCTCAAATAGCTGCTGTGAAAGTTTCTTCCATGTTTCAGTCAGCAAAGCTTTTACTTCATCCAGACTAAAATGTTTTTTCTCCGTCCGACCCCAGATGTGATCTATCGTACTGAGGTCAGGCCTCAGGGAAGGCGACTCTCAGATGTGATTTTTTTTCTGGTAAAAATATTTTTTCAGCACGTGGCTGGTATGTTTTGGATCATTATACAGCAGAAAGTTTTCTTTCAGTGTTCCTCTGTAGACTTCAGAATTGATGATACTATGAGTAAATCCATATTCACCGACAAGACATTTCCAGACTTCGATGTTCTCACCACCATGCTTCATCGTACTCTTAGTGCAGTCTGGCTGGAGTTCTCCACATTTACTTTGTATGATTTTTCTGTATGATATTCCATAACACATGTCTTCAGAAACTGCAGTCCTTCTGTTAGCTAATTAAATCCTTGATTTATTCTCTGAATTTATTGATTCTCTGAAGGGTTTCTGCTCTCTCCCTCTATACTCGTTCTGTACTTGTTGATCTATTTCACATGATCTGTGAGCTGAGTTATATCTGATAATGACCATGGCTGTTATTTCTCCATTTTTTTTGTTTGTTTGTTTATAATTCTTACTTACAATTATGCAGTCCAATCTGCTGCTGGTCTTTCTAGGCCTGCCTGCACGCCTTCTGTTCTCAGTCACAGCTCCTCCGTTTCTCAACAACAGCTCCTCCATTTCTCAACAACATACCCAACTGCGGAGGATGCGAGCTTGAGTTTTTTTTGTTCTTTTCTGAGTTTGCTTCAGTTCTTCTTGTCATTCTGAGCAAAACAAAGCACATGTCAGAAGAAGTCTTAGTTATAAAATCAGCATTTAAGCGATACAGGAGAACAGCTTGGAAATGAGTATGAAAGTTGCCGGTTCCATTCGAAGACAGTAGACTCAATAAAAATGTGTAAAAGAGAACATCTTTATTGTCAATTCTGCTCAATTAAAATACAGTATATTTGAGCACAGGGAGCAGGAGAGAAGGAAACAGATGTTGATCCATCTCCGTAGTGTTTTTCTTATTGATACTCATTTAGCCTTCTGTTTGTTTTTTTTTCTTTCTGCAAAGTATTATTATCATTACAGCAAGCTGTTGCACCAAAGTTTGGTTTATCTGCATTCCCATGAGGTCATACGAGATGACGCACTGCTTCCTAATTGCTGTTTCTGGCACAACATACTTATTAATATTCTGCAGTGTGTGTGATACGTCATTATTTTTCAAATCTTGTCGTTTGTGCATGTTTGAGATTAGAGAAAACAAAACCTGTGAAGTTTCTCCTTGCATGTGTGATGCAACCTGATAGGCCAAGTCTTGGCAGAAGCAGTTCTGGCAAGTAAACAAAAGCGGTGGATTGTGTGGCAGCTGCTTATCTGAATGTCTCACAGCAGCAGACTGGGAGTGATTATACACATTTTAGCTGAAAGACTATTGGTTACCTAGAGTGTGTTCCAGTATCCATACTACCATGCTGTATGGCATGCCTGAAAAAGACTTGATGTGTCCTAATACACTGTTGTCAAATGTAGTATGCCAAAAAGTACCTGGATGTCCTACTACGACCAGTCCAATTTTGAAGTATGGCCATTCTGACCCACAATCCTTAGCGTAGTTTTGTCGCAAATGCCACAGTGTCTCGACTGAGTATAAACAAGCTTAAGCTACAGAGAGCATACAGATAGATGACAGCTTGTTTCACTACAGACTACGATGATCAAAGTTAAAGACGCATGATTATGACACGAATTATCCATCGGTGGAGACATTGAGGGGTAGATTTGGTTTTGAAGTTGACCCATGTGACTTTTGTCACAAAGATCCAGAACAAAACAGAACATTTATTCTTCTCCTGTCCAGTGAGTAGGAAATTCTGGCAAGATGTACATACCTGGTTATGTTACAAACTTAGTGAAGTTGATCAGTTTACAATCCAGAATATTCTGTTGTACAAATTTACAACTTACAAGGGAAACTTCACTTCTAATCAACATTCCTTTTGGTAAATACCACATCCATAAAAATAAATGGCAAAAACAACTGTCAAACTTAAGCTGTTTTAGAAATAAATTCAAAGTGTTTTCATCCTCCTTGAATCTTTTTTAAAAAATCCAAGAAGACTGTAGAAAACATTTGCCATGCTGCTGAAATGTTCTTGATCTATTCATACATTTTAGTTTTTAATGCCTTAAAATTTGATGTTTGCACGTAATTATCAATGAAATTGTAATCAGATTGATTTAAAAAAATATTATAACAAATTGCATTTTCCAATTGCATTTGTACTGCATGAAACAGCATGGACTTTGTAAAAATATGCAACTTTATTAACCTGGATAGAACTCTTTCTGGCTTTGTTCAGCTTGGAGGCCATTTAGTCGGTTGGGGTAATGGCAGTAGGAGGTATATTCATACTTTTACAGATTTTATTTTACACCTCCAAGTTTTTACACACGCAAAACACAATAAAAACGGGTTTTCCAAATGCATCATATGGGTCCTTTAAAATGTTAACATTCCCCATAAGAAACACTGTCTGGAGTGGATTCTGTTTAAAGTTAGCCTCTTTAACTTGCCAGCTCTATCAACTCTATGCTGCTAAACAACTCTCATGCACATTCATCACGTCTCATCTGTTTGCTTTTTGTGTGTGCTGGCAAACTGGGACATGAGCTGCAGTTTATTCCGAGCATGTGAACTTCAGGGGAAACGAGCTAAACATGTTTTAGCACTGAGCCCAACTTCCAACTTCCCCTGCGGTCTGAACAGCTCGTTGCGTCGCACAGTCAGTCATAACCGCTAAAACTGGCTCTAACGCGTCGGTGGTAGGAACATTTGACGGTGGCAGTTTTTGTTTTCAGATACCAGGTATTGTTTTTTTTTTCCACGGCTAGAAGTTGAAGCCAGCAGGATATGCGAGCGGCAGGAACAAACTAGCCTCTCCGCAGCTCCAACTACAGCCTCCACAGCAGCACCACAGTTTGGTGTACACTTTCAAGATGGATGCTTTCGCCTCGATAGGTTTCTGTTTCTTTTTCGAAACGGACGATACGTGTGGCGTTACCCGACCCGAAGAAACGTGTCAGGCACCGAAGGGCTTTAACAACTAACCCGCCGTGTGACTTGTGTGCCGATAAAAAGTGGATTTACGTGGATTTATTCGCCGCTACGTGTCTGGACTGTCGGCTATTTTCTAACTTCCTGGTTGTCGCATTAATACTGAATGTGTGTTGAAAAACTGCGGCGACAGCTCCAGTGACTTTGGGAGATTCAGTGAATTCAGCATACATGGGATTTTTAAATTCAGCTGTGATGTTTAAAACCAGAGACAGCAGTTTTCAACGACGGCCGAAGGGACAACGACAGATTTCATAAGCAATGGAAAGTGGAAATGGTGGTGCCTCGAGTAAAGGTGATGAGCTTTTCCGCCTCGTTTCCTCGTATGACTTTCACTTCAAGATTAAAAAAAGAAAAGATATATATATATTTTAAAAAGAGCCACTACAAATAAGATATAAAGCCTCGTTTGTTGTGTGGAGGGACGTGTAGATTAGGTGTCATCTCGCAGGACAAACTGTCCCAGGATTGAGAAATACCTCGGAGACTTTTTTTTTTTTTTTCCTGGTTCACATCCAAAAAACGCAGTTTGCAGTAATTTTCCAATGTCGCTTATATATTATTCTCATGTCGGTGTTGTTTGTTTTGTTGTTGTTGTTGTCCACTTTTAGGTGTTTTAATACCTGTGCCGGACTCTTCTGACGTCTTTCAAAACAGTATTTTGGCTCCTCTTCAAAGTGCGTACTTGTATGAAGAGTCAAAGCAGTTTTTTAGATATAAATCTGCTGTTTTGGTGAAAAACCCCGAACTGGAACAAAAGGTCAGTCCAAAACTCAATCCTCATGTCCCACTGTCTAAACTTATTTTCAACTTTTACACTTAAAAACACAGTATGTCTCTGCTGTTAAACATTAAGCCGTTCACATCAGTTCATATGTAATCAGTAGCCACACGGTGTGTTTGTTGCCATTAATAAGTGTATACTGTAAATTATTCCCCTGTTTTGTTGACTTTTAGTAACTATTACAACTCTGTGCAATATCCTTTATAGCATAGAAACCGAGGCAAAGTCTGTGTTGAATGCAGGGAAATAGGAACTCTGTTGAAGGCAGCACAACTGATTGCTTCCTTTCAATTCGTCTTTTATGTTAGTATAACGCCCTCCGAGAAAAGAGGAGAGAAACGGGATCTTCAGAAGAGGATCTGAAAGAATCTTATGGGTTTTTGCTGTTCGACGATGTCACCAAGGTACACACCTGACACACTGACAGACGTGAGAAAATGAGACAATCGAATCGTCTGCGCTTGCTGATGTCTGTGTTTTTGTTTAAAGGCCAATGCACTTGGAGAAACCGGCGTGCTCGCTGGAAACAGCACATGCACAACTCTGGGAGATCCTTCGAAGGGTAAATTATGACCCCCTCCCTCTCTGTCTGACACTATGTCAACCATCAGTGAGATCTGAATGCCTTTTTAGCTCAGCCATGAATAAACATAAAAGTACAGAAAATACACAGTCAGGATTTGTCTACAATAACTACTTTTACCTTAAGCTTACATGTATTTACTGGTTACATGGTTTAAAAAAAAAAAAAACGCAAGAACTACATTTAGCCTTTCTCATTACTAATATAAAGTTGCAAGTTTTTACCTTGATGGCCGAATGCAGGACATTCTCCATGCAAGCAGATTCCAAAGTATTTGCAGAGCACTTCCAGCTAAGGCACAGTCTGTGTTGAAAGTCAGCTGCTCTGCTGCCTTTGAAAGTGAAAGCAAATTTAAGAAGCATATGAATGTATACAATTGAAAGTAAAAGGATTTCTGTTGTGAAACAGAAACTGTGAGTTATACAAGCTGGGCAGGACTAAGCATTTGCTTGATGTGGAAAGACTTATTTTCTGTAACACTGTAACACAGATTTCAGGATGAAATGTGCCTTTCTGTTGTGTTGCTTTATTATTTCAAATTGGCAATGTTTCCTCCTGAGCATTTGTTGTGTTACATCTCTGCCCACACAAGGCTGTGATAAGTGTAGAAGTTATCAGGTCTAAACTTTGGTCAGAGTGTTTTTTATGGCGCTGTTTTTCAGGGAGCCATAGGACAGCACTGCACTGTAGTGACACATAAAAACAAGATTTCTCTGCGTCGGGTGAAGCTTCTGATTACAAACGCATTCATTTTTATGATTTAGACTGTCTTGCCTCATACTGCAGATTAGGGAGTGCAAAAGATGCACCGAACCTGTCAGACCAGTTTTTTGCTGCTTACCACATTCAGATTTGCAACTTGTAGGTTTAAATGTCACTCATTTTAAAGTGTTTTATATACCACCTTTGTATTTCAACGCATTATGAATCATTTCATTCTACTATTTGATATTTAAAAACAACAGATCTGAACCCTTAGTGATAATAACTAAGTTTTTCTTTTTTCAAAATTGGCACTTATTTCACTTTTTAAAAAACATCCTATGTCATAAGGCATGCACAAGTCTCATAAAGGATCATTGCAATCAGGCCAACAGGTCATGTGATGTGACTTGTACAATAAGCAGGAAAACAGTATCTGATTACAGGTTTTGTTGAATCTAAGCCTCACAGTGTGCCTTGAATATCTACAGTGTCTGCAATGTACACACTTTGTTTTATGTCAGATTAGAGAAATGCAGGACTACGGCCTAATAAAATAAATTAAATAGAAAACAATGTAATCTCTGTTTGAGTTCACGTTTATTTGCAGTGACTGAGGTTATTCAGATTGTTGTTACTGAGGTGTGTCCTTGACAGCGGTGAGACATTCATCTTTCTAGGTGTGGCTGGGCAACTTTAGCCGTGTCAGAAAACCTTCAAAGTCATGAGTTAAACATTGTAGGTTTAATGAGGTTCTAAAATGGTAATAAATGACGCCCTGTTTTTACTGTTACATGAAAGCACAAATTAATTGGACATTTTCTGTGTTTCAAAAGGTGTTTACATATCGATGTACTCTGACTGTTTGGATCTAAATCGCTGGTATCATGGGAAATCTGGATACATCGTAATCATCAAGCTGACAAAGGTATTAAAAAAAGAAAATTGTCATATTTCTGCACAAAGAAGTGTTGCTGCTGGTGCTGCTTTTATGAATAAAAACATTGCTCTTTGTGTTGCTTACAGGGTAAAGTTAAAAAGGTTTTAGAGAACTACACACAGAATTTCACTGCACCCACTGTGGGGTATGACTGCCACGTGTCCGAACAGTTGCCTTCAGTATCTGCCCAAACCAGCTCCTTTCTTGCCTTTGAGAGAACCCAGGTAAGATGACATCAGCAGTGATTTCAGTCTGTAGATGTGCTTCATTTGTTAACTGATTCCATTGCAGTGATGGTCCTCCTCGCTGTAAATGTCAATGTGTGCACTGATTTCATCAGAACACCTCACCTGTCACTGCTGTTGTATTGTTTATCTGTCTGTGTGTAGAAACATCCTTGTGTGCACAGTATTGTTGAGCACCTGAATTCCTGAGTGCATGTTAAGACAGAAAAATAAATGGATGCCAGACAGCTCAAAAGCCCGTTGTCTTGGTCTTGCAGTATTACATGTATGAGCTGCTCGATGATGGAAGCAATAGAACAGCCCAGTCTCCCAGTGCTGCCTGTCCATTTGCCATCGTATCATTTTCATACACGGATACCAAAGCGACACCTGTGGCACCGCAGGAGAAAAGGTACTGTATTGTTAGAGCAACACATGCCCTGCTTTTATGGTGTGTTCCTGATTTAATACCATTTTATGCAAGTTGAGAGTATTTAGGTGTTAATGATTAATTGTTTCCCAATTTCTCTTTTCAGTGAGATGACAAAACTGGGTAAGTAGTATAGAAATAGTGGCACATAAACACTTAATATACACCAATTTTGCCAGATTAGTTGGTACATCTACTTAAAATGAATGTAGTTTAATACAGCGGTACTATTACAATTTCTATTTTTTGAACATTGGACAGTTTTAAAGACATTTTGGTGGCTGCAGTTTGTGTTGGTGTTGAATTACAGTATACAATGAAAGTTAGCTGACCTTGCTTCACTGTTGGGACCATGCATCGCCATGGTAGTTCTGAATAGGTTCATGCCGAAATCGAGTCAATCAAATTGACAGTCGTGTCATCTAAACAAAGAATGTGCACCCAATATTCTTCAGGCTTCTTTTCATGTTCTTCAGCAAAATTTCATCTTGCAGTTTTATGCCAAACAGCAAGCAGGGGATGCCATTCATATCAGTTGACATTATGCCCTGGCCTTCACACTGCCTGAGCTGTCACAGAAACTCTGATTTCTATTGGTAACCCCTGTCCCAAGTCTGAAGCACAAGACCGTCAGTTTTTCAGAGCTGGATTTTGCAAATACCACACTGTCCTTGGAGTCATTTTAGGAAGAATGCCACTGCTTAGTCACTCTGATTAGTGGTACTTTACCTTGTTCTCTACCTCCTGATTACTACAACAACTGTATCAACTTAATTTTCATATTTTACACCTGAGGGAAAGCCAAATAAATGAACATACAGTTGAATTTAGTTACAGCTGAACTTAAACATTAGCTCCTTCATGAAGAAAGGATTCACTGTCAAATTGTTGCATTAGACTGCATTCAGCTTAGCTCGATGTTCCACATATTCTGGAAAATGAGTCTATATTCATGTCGAAAAGCGGTATAGCAGCACTGCCATGGTATTTCTTATTATCACTGTTCTGACAAAGGCATGTCTGAAGTAGTCCTTCATTTATTATTATGTAATTTCAACTAATATTAATATATTCAGAAATTATTCCTACAGCTAGTACCATTTATATTTAGGCTGATTTTATTTTTTTAAATCTTGGTAATTTGTATGTGAACACATTTAATTCACTGAAAATAGGCTTATATGAAAATGCACAGCATTCTTAAATATTTGTTGTATTTCATCATTTTATTTCAGTTTGTCATTTCTTGCCTTGGAGGGGACAGCTTCAAATAGGCAGCCAGTTGTACAGTGTTGGGCTGAGGTCTGCAGCAGGGGCCCTAATCCCTGCACAACTGTGAGTTAAATATGCACATGGAAAATACACATTGTGTTCTTATTTGACTTTGATAACTTAGCTTATGTGACTTGTTTTTTGTGCCTCCAATTTGTTTCTGTTTCAGACCACCACTGGTGAAGGTTGAGAAAGTCATTTCCATGTCGGATCTGCGAAAGCTGTTGCCAAAGGCTGTTTTTGAAACGTGCATCACCGGTGAAGGTGTGTTTTTAAGCTGTCAGAAAAGATGTCTTTATTATTAAGTATTAACATTTTTAAGGAATTCTTCAAAATAACTAGCGGATATCCGTGTTTTTCCAAATGAGCCTTTGGGAGGTGTGACTAAGCATGACCTAAGCACGATTGATCCATGTACACTATAGGCAGTGAGTCTGTGTTACACCATTTGGCAAAAATATATGCATTTTCCTGTCATTTCTGACTGTTTGATAAACAAACGTCTGTCATGCTTGAGTAAATGAAACTCTAATCCGCAACACTGGTTAACAAACTGAATTGCTACTGTTAATGTTAATTGTAATCATGAAGTTGATGGTAGTTTTATTTTGGTTGTCGCTAAAACCTCTTGGGGAGCACCAAAAATTCCTCTATATAGGAGAAACCATGAATACATTTTCATATCATAATGAACTTGTCCAATTTGCTGTCTTTCAGCTTTTCTGGATGGCTTATACTGCAGTTTATGTGAGTTAGTTCTTTCTGAAGCGGAAGAAACCAGCTCACTCGCTCAGCTTCTGTGGGAGATCAAGGAGAAAGATCTTGTGAGTTCCTGTTTATTATCAGCCTTTACAACTTAGTCACTCATTACATATAATGACTAACTGTCAAACCCCTAAAGTGTCCAATTCATAAAGATATGGAACACAGGAAACTAAACAGACCTTTACATGTTTACAGCTGTAACCATAAAGAGATGGTATTTTACCTGAATGACTTAAACAATGAATTGATTGCTAAACTTGTTGACTATGTTTGTTGATCGACGAACCAGCTTATCTTTGCGTGCTTTCAACAGTGGAGGTTTTCTATGCAATACAACAGATAGTTCTCTTGGTCCAATTTTACTTGCCATGTAACATCCAAAGAACATTGCTTAATTTTACACAGGCTCTCACTGTTCCACTGAATGATGGAGGATTTCTTATCCTGTTGCACTACTCCCATTTCCTCACATATGATGGTAAGATATGAATACAATGACAGCATACTATGCTGTCAGTTGCATGACAAAATTCTTTGTTCGACGAGACATCTACACATCAGCCATGTCCTTTTTTTTTTTTTTTTTTCTTCCCAGATACTGGGTCCGGTGCGACTGATGTCCTGCACGGCATTTTTGTGTTTCCCGACTCTCGAGCTATAATGAGAGGTGATGACATCATTTGTTAAACATCAATGTTTTCAGTTTTTTTTTTTATCTCACATCCCCTATATGATTTGACATTTGTACTGCTTCATTCCACTAATGTGTGTTTGATTAGCATTAATGCCACTCAGGACTACTAGGGAAAAAACTAAACGAGTATTCTTTCTTTCTTTCTTTCTTTCTTTCTTTTTTTTTTGTCACAGCCACAAAATCTGGACCGAGAAACCCTGCCTTGTCGTCTGAAATCCTTCGAGTTCTGCCAGTACTAAGCTACGCAGAGGGTGAACTTGAGAAAACACCCATCGACTCAAGTGAAGACCTCTGTGAAGTATTGGTGCAGCATATGCAGAGTTACGCAGCACTGATAAATCCTGGTCTGGCATTCAGCCCCTCTAGGGAAGTCAGCATCTTTCCAGATCAGTACGATGTGCCGGATGCCCACAAACACCTCTATTCAACCCCCGAGTGGACTGACAGGTCATGGCAGAGCTTGGGGTTATACCTGAGTAAACAAGCCTCTTTTCAACTGCCAGTGTCCAAGGCTTCAGAAATCCTGGCAACTGGACAAGAGGAGCGAAGAGAAGACCTGGATGATGATGTCTATATCTGTGTCTCATCTCCTGAGGAGGCCCCAGCCAGTCCTGTTAGCAAGGGGCGAGAGGACCAGTTACCAGAGCAGAAATCTCCTGTAAATGTTGAGATATCCGCGGACAGTGGTGTATCAAGTGCTGAAGCTCAAGTTGACTTACCAGCTGTGCCTCAAAACGTTGCACCAGACAATTTGCAAGCTGGAGATGCTACCAAAGACAATGAAAAATGCAATGACCTCCCTGTACTGAATACAACTGATGTTATGGGGGTTGAAAATCTCCTCACTCCTCCTGCGTCAGATGACCTTCCTGCGGAGCTGATTGTGAGCATCACTTCAGCAGAGCGAAGTGTCACTGATAAGACTCTAGGTGTAGTCAGTACTGTGTCACCAACAAAACATAGTGACTTTCCATTTCCTGGTCTTTTACACACATCAGAAACGAACTCTGTCAGTGATGAGACCGACAAAACTGTTGTGCATTGCCCTGAGGACGGCAATCCTACACAAACAAAACTGAGGAAACTGCGGAGTGGACTTTCCAGAGGACCAGAAACGGTGTCTAAGAGTTGTGTTGAGAATCCCAGTTTACAGACACCAGGAGAGAAAGACGATTCAAACAGTCAGAGGGATGAACACGCCAAGGAGTCATCTGAGCACACACAGTTGAGTAGTGCTCCATATATTGATTGGAGAAAATTACCACGGAAGCGCAAATTTGGAAGATACTCATCAAAACATAAAAAAGTGAGATCTGCTACCGTTGGTTTAGCAACAGCAGAGGAGACAAAATCAAACCTTGGACATCCAGCCAAGGAAAGCAACATTTTAAAGGAAATTGAGGGTTTTCCTTTGAGAAAGAAAACAGAGCGCTGGGACCTAAAGGCAGTTGTCAGCGAATGTGGAAGAGTCTTGGTCCCTTTTGGCTCCGTGGATGCCTATAAGATTAAGTCTTTGAAGGATAACCTCCAGTCTACAAAAGATGAACAGTGTCCTGAGAAAATGTTGCTTGATGCCCCAGTGAATGCTGTTGACACAAGTGAAACGGAGCAAACGTCTAGCACTGCTCCAGAGACCGCAGTGGATGAAACAGAGACCACAAAATCCACTGATGATGGGAACAGTGTACAAAATGACACTGTCCATCATACTAATCCTGAACAGAGCAACTTGAGACAGTCAGATGGTGGCGATCCTTCAGTGCCTTTGAGTCCAGAGACAAAGGTGCATTCTTCAGAGAAGGATGACACAGTTACTTCGACTTCACAAGCAGGGCAGGAAAAACGCACGTTGTCCCAGGGAAGGAGTCCAGCGAAGGGGGAATTTCTGTTTAGTAAGCTAAAATCAGTCATTTTAAGAGGAAAGAGGAAAACAAATCTTCCTGTGACGGACGACACTACTGCAAATACTTCCCAGGACAGCGAGCCTTGTCTCAAGAAGGGCAAAGTGGACTCCAACATCGAGGCCTTGAATAATGAAGTGACCCAGAGCACCAATGTAGGTGTCGAGATAGTTTCAAAGATGCTGTCGGTTGACCCTCTTTTTGCATATGCCTTAGGGCTGACTCCCAAAGGTACACCTGATAAGGTACAGAAAACTGAGAACCAGGATACACAGCAAAGGAAAGACTCAGCAGTGGTAAAAGAACCAACCTCTTCAGACAAGCAACCTCAAATCATGCACAGGCCTCCATCAATTTTCCCAAGAGGATCACGGATTAAAACACTTAAAAAGCATCAAGGCATCTCTGCAGAATATATTAAAAAGAAATGTAAGTCATTTTTCAAAATTCTGAGATTTGAAAGCCTCGTTTTTCATTCATGATATCTAAATTTTTTTCAGTATTATGCATGAGATGAAACTAACAGACCCATTTCTTGGCTTTGTCACTCTAGTAACTGTCCTCGTCATGCTTCTTCTGCGCTTTACACTTTACTTGCCTGCGCTGCTTTTTTGCTGTTCTGTCAATCTGCAACCAAACATGGCATTATTGGCTTGATAAACCAGCATCTTTCTTTGAAACAATCATGACATAATTTATCTGTTGGTGACAAGTTCTTAATAGACAACAGTGGTATATTTCAAGTGCTTTCAATGTGCGACTTTTCATTTTCATGCAGTTTCTCTTTTTTCTCCTCTGTTTTGTCTTCACAGGGTGGTTACATTTTCAAACGCCAGCTTGTTTTGCCAGTGAAAAACACAATAACAAAGACTGTACTAAAGATAACTCTGTCAGGAAGACTGTTAAGGAAAAAGTGAACAGTGCTTGTTCATCTACAGATGCTTTGACCTTACTTGCTGACTTGGCACTCAGTGCCAGTAATGGCCAGGTTCCTCCAGGACCAAATCCAGCACTTGAGAGAAAACTTGACTCAAGTTTGAAGATGTCTGACCTTAAAAAAGAGCTTTCCAGTTCTGAACAGGAGTCAGTCCTTCATGCTCTGCTTAGGCAGCCTGCTGCTAGATCCATTCAGGCTCTTGAGTCTCCTTCACCAAGCCATCTTGTGGGAGACAGTGAATTGGTTGGTTTGATATCTAAAGAACATGGTTACTCATTGCCCCCATCTTCCTCTCTACTGTTGGGTTTGCCAGGTACACCCTTCCAGCAGGTATCCCCTGTAAGTGAGTCTACCAGACTGCTGCACCATCACCAGACAATGTGTGGCGATGGAACTAAAACACTACACCCCTTTGTTGGTCACGAAGACAGAAGTAAACACAACAGGACTCCAGAATACCTGAAAAAATACATGACTCCCAGGCGAAAGTTCAGATACTCCCGTACCTTTGATAACAAGGAAGCATCTGTCCGAGTCACAAGACAATGGAAAGAAAACTATGACTTTAGTCTAGACAGCAAGTTTACAAGTGACTCAAAGGACAAAGCTATCATCCGAGCATTGCATGGGTATGTACTTTGTGATGCTTATTTATACTATGAATCTCAACATCAAATTAACTGATGTTTTTGTTGCATGATTTCAGTGCTGTAGTTGTGTGTATTTGGTTGGGAAAAGTTGGGGGTAACGTTTAAGTTCAGATGACATGATCATCAATATAGCTAATGTTTTACATTTAACATCCTCAATAGGCCATGGGATTTCTCCATCCAAGACACAAGTGAAGAAGTGCGGCTCATCGTCCACATGTGGATAGGTTTGTTTTACAGCCGATCAACAGCCAGGTTCTTTCATGTTGACTCGAACTTTACATATCCATGTTCAGAAGACAGTGATTCTTTGGATATCCCCAGTGGTATGACATCAAGCCCAGCTAAGCCTGAACTTGAAGCCAATTCATCTGCTGCTTCTCCAACTGTAACAGACACTTCAGACCCTTTGATTTCAACAGCTTTGGACCTCAGCAAAAAGCCCAACGCTGTCTTGGACCAAGAACCTGTGATCTTGGATTTGTCACTGAGAAATGCCAATGCAAAAGCTGTCCCCGCAGATTCACAAGTCAACCAAAAAGCAACTTCTGTGTCCAGTGAACAGAAAGATGCAAAGG
>NW_007579407.1:14211-29353 GCF_000690725.1 Stegastes partitus | reverse complement strand
CAGAAAGAAGCTGTTAAATCACTGACCTCTCTAAAGCCACCAGTGGAACTACATGAGCCAAGCACATTTCAGGTTTGCTTCTAATGTTACTATTCCATTAAAGATAAACTAGAATCCACTGAATGTTTTTGTCATGATGTGCAGAAATTCTAAGGATGTAGAACAATCTAAAAGCCAGGTTATTGTGCTTGTTGACAAACATGAAGGCACACGAGTAAGAGGCACACGATCATTGGCCTAACTAGGGAACTTCCAATAAAGAATTATTCAAGGTCACAGTTTAGCTGAAAAGCACAATCCACTGTTTTCCATCAGAATTCTATGGTATCTAAATAGTAGTAACAATATCATGCCTTAAATCATCTCAGACAGTCTCAGCCCCATCTCCAAACAGTTGTTTCTACACTCAGACTTCAAGTTCCCAGCTCCCCCAGGAAATACTAAATTCAGAGTTCAGTTCACCACCACATTTAGGTTTATTTTGTCTATCTTCTAGTTTCTACACCAGCTTGTGCAGATGTCTACTAGGACTAAATGCTAGGTTAATTCTCTACAAGTGCCTATGACACTGCTTTGGATTTGAAGCTGATCCCCAGGCACCACACAAGGACTGTTCACTTCTACTAGTACTGAGGATGGGCTAAATAAAGACGATAAATTTCTTTACAAGGATCAAGAGAGGATACTTTAAGCCTTTATCTTTGTCAAACAGTTATGTTCAGGTGACCCGTCCTTTGAATCTCTGGGCAAAACGCCCACACATCAGCTTACATACAGATACATGTGACTGTGTACACACCCTGGAACCACAGCATCATAGACGGACAGAGTCCACCTTCAGTCAAGGAGCATGAGGACATCTGCATATACATTAATGTGTAAAAGTTTTGAGGGCCAATTGTCAAATGAAAATTCTTTTAAAACTAATGTCATGAATTGTTTTTAATTGTTCATTACATAAAACAGTATTTGGTGTGAACACCCTTTGCCTTTGAAAGAGCACCAGTTTGCCATGGAAGATCTACACAGTTTTTCAAGGAACTTGACAGGCAGATTGTTATTTTTATTTTGGATAAATTGGTACAGTTCTTCAGATTTAGTGTGTCTTAGTGTCTTCTGCATTTTCATTTATTTTCATGCTGACTTCATGATGTGGCGGTCATGGCTCTTTGGGGACCAGACAATCTGTTGCAGGACTCCTTTTTCTTCTTGTCCCTGAACATGTTTCTTTGTAACCCTGGCTATATGCTTGTGGTTGTTGTCATGCTACAGAAATAATTAGGGACTGATCCGACAGTCGGTGGTTGATGGAATGAAAATCTGAAGTACCTAAAATATTTGCACAGTGCTGAAGCTGGTGCTGTTTAGCCTCATGCACAAGCTTCATCTTCTCCTCCGCCAGATGTGACGTTCCACATACTGATTGCCTTTGTCAGTGGGTAATGTTCAGTTAGACCCATGTCTTTGTCTTCTGCCCAACTAGCCATGTACTAGTGGGGGCAGCAGGCCAGGTGAAGCCCTAGTTTCTCTCTTGAGGGTAGAGCGGTTCTGTCCTGTTGCTGTCTTTATAAGATTGCTTGATACGCTCACTCATATAATGATAGATCCTATAAAGAACTGTCTTTGCTAATAACACAGCTGCTGGGTGCACATGGACATGCATACCCTTCCTTCATAATATTTATCAGGCAGCAATGATATGGCCTCGTAATTTTATTTACATTGACACTCGTTTCTAGTTAGTTATCAACCTAATACAAATGTAACTGTTTCAATTGTGTTGACACTTTTCATTGTTTGAATTTCTGGCGCATCAGTGGCCATTCAAGTGACTTTGAAAAATCATCGTTAAAGTTAAACAGATAAACATTAGTGTTTGTAATATGCCAATAATTTATTCTGTTTACACTTTCTTTTCCAGTGTTACAGAAAGATGATCCATTCCTCAAAGATGAACAGTGAGGTGAAGGATGAAAGGAGCATCCATCAAAGTGAGAAGACTTGTAGTCCTCAGAAAGCTGTCTGCCTGGAACACACTGATGTTCCATCTTTAAGGGATGATGGGACGATGACCCCTCCACGAAAAGAGACGAAAAGTGAATCCGTTGAGCCAGAAACTGTTCAGACTGCTTTAGGAATCGGCAAAGTGTTGCATGGAAGTAGCAAAGAGAGCACCGATGTGAAAGATGGCACAAAAAGTCCTGAAACTACGCAGACGACACAAAAAGATGGATTGGGCTCATTCTCGTCTGTGACTGACAAAGAAACAGACTCCAACATGGACACAGATGATGTAGTTCATGCAGATGAATCCAAAGATCGGGAAAATTGTGAAGTGAAAGAAGATGCATCCCATGAAGGCAATGCAGATACTTCTCTTGAAGTGATTCACACAAGGGACGATTCTGCCAACAAAGAATCCAATATTGTCTGCAATGGACATTGTTCAGACAATGAGGAGCCGTCGTTAAAGGAGAAACCCAAAGCAGTCTCACCAGACCGGCCTGAAAATGGTAATGGAGATAAGGATTGTGAAGGTAAAGTAATGAAAGATGAAGATGGCTTGAGAGAAGAAGATGGGCTTGTTGAGAAAAACAGTCGCATTTCAGCTGTGGATGCTGACAAAGACTTGAGTGATCAGCCATTACCAGTGATGTCTGATGAATCAGATCTAGTGAACACGGACTGCATAACAGAGGGTAATCATCAAGAACAACTGGATGAGCAACCACCTCTAGCAGACAGTGTACAAGTTGTCTGCCATGACTCACTGTTGAAGATGCCATGCGCAAGTGACATTGCATTGACAGATGAACGTGCCATTTCAGAAAAAGCCAGTCACACTCCATCAGAAATGAAACCCATTAATAATGATCCAGCAGCTGAGAAACATTCAGAAACTGCATTACCCATGTCTGATGAGGGCACAAGTTCATTAGATGGGTCTTCTGCTGGTTTGTCTGTTCCCCGGGAAAAGGGCAGTGTGGAAATGGAAAACCAAAACACTGAAATATCTCACTTCAGTTTTGCTTTATGTTGTAATGCTCAAGGTGACCATGGAAGCAAGTCAACTGAGGGAGAGGAAAAGGTTGAGAACACATCTCAGAAAGAATCATTTCAACACCAGTCTCACTTACCTCAAATTCTAAAAATGTGTGAGACAGAAGTGGATTTTACTGAAGAAGCAGATCTCCAAATATATAAAACAAACGAGGGCTTGGACAAAAGTTGCAGCGGGGTTTATATTCCATTTATTGGAATAGCAACCTCTGGAGATGATATCATGCAATCACATGACTCACACCCACAAGACAAGATTCAAGACGTTTTTTCAAGACAGGAAAAAATACCATTTATCTGTGAAACTACCTTCCCTGAAGCTGTTCTGCCCAGTGAGGTGTGCAGTACGCCTAAAATTAAAGTAGAACTGCCTCCTTGCAAATTATCGATTCGTAATGCAGGTGAAACCAACCAGCTATTAATCTCAAAAAGTGAGTCTAATAGCAGGTGTCCTACTCCAACTATGGATGAACAACCACTTGGGTACATACCTTTTTGTACCCCTAGCCGTAGCACTTCTGCTGTAAGTGGTTATGAAACCTGCAAAAACATTACTCAGAAAGCTCCTGGCAGGCGTTCAACGCCTAGAAATGACGCACCGCCTTTTACGCAGTACCTGTGTCACACTTCTACCGTTAAAAGTGATCCCAACCCTCATCATGATCGTCATCCTGATCTTGAACTAAGGACTCTAAGAGTTCTACAAAGTATAGACAAGTTCCTCTCCAAATCGAACCTCACTGGCAAATCTAGACCGATCAAAACAGTTGACATACCAGAGTCTGTTGACCCAACCCCAAACCACCACAGCAAGTGCATCCCCACTGGCCAATCCCTAAGCCACACCTCAGCTGACTTTAAAAACAAGAAAATAAGCAACGAAAAGCCAGCAACCTCTAACAGGCAGGATCCGCATGCAGCATTATCAGATTGCTTTCATAGACCACCTTTTGAAAATGCATTAGAGGCAATACATGCTAGGTTGCAGCTGGATAAAACAGAGTCATGTAACTATTTTGAAAGACCTGATAAGCAAGAATCCCCTGCAGGACAAGATTATTGTCATTCCCACACATCTTCTCCTTCTACTGAGCAAGTGATGAAACCAAACATAGACCAAGATAGGCTTAAAGCAGCAACTCATGAGCCCCGCCCATACAGTCAGCGTCCTGTCATGGCTGTGAAACCATCAAAGACCGAGGAGAGTCAAGCAGGTTCCTCATCTAAAGATGTGCACATTGAAAACGCTGCCAAAAATAAACAGACTACAACCGCTGTATTCGAATACGCCTCAACAATTTCCAAGCTCTTGGAAACGAAGAGAAAAGCAACCTCAAGGGGGAATTCTAAAAGACTACATGATGATAAGCATGAAACCAGTGAGCTGTCTTCCCAAAGTACTTGGCAACCAAATGTTAGTCACAGTAAACCTAACTCAGTTGAAGTTAAATTTGCCTATCTAGATCCTTCACATCAGCACCAGGGAAGGGACGTCTCCAAATTCACCGCGATTCCATCTTCATCTCTAGCATCCGCAAAAACTTCCCCTAAACTTGTTGAGGTGAACCAAGGTTTCTTCACCTATAGTTCAGCTGAGAAAGTTGACCGAGCAACAAAAAAGAAGATTGAGATGCATCAGATCGACTTCTCAGACCCATCAGCTTCATTTATGGGTCCTAAAAATAATAGCATAATAGATGACAGTCTCGCCTTGGGTCCTGAAAGCTCACTCGTATGCACAGTCTTTAACACCAGCCAGAAGGAATCTTCCACTTTTCTGGAGCAACTTTCTCAGAGGTGCCTTCAAGATGACCTCACTCGCACATCAGTGGAACAAGAGTGCCTCATCTTCTCAGAAAAAATGAAACAGCTTTTGAAAAAGAGTAACAAGGAAGCCATCTGCCAACAGGACACTCATGACAGTTTGAGGGTGTCTTGCACTAGTCCTGTGACGGTCCATTTTTCCAGTCTAGAGGAAGAGGACGATTTTCTGGATCACTTGGACACGTCAATTGTTGGACAGAAAATTAAGGTGGACATGTCTGACAGGAACGACCTGCCGGACACCATGGAGGAAGAAAGGACTTTGCATCCTGGAGAATTACCTCAGGGAACAAGCAACCCAATGGAAAGTGCCTGGGTTTCTGGCATCACTGCAGAATGTGCCCGGCAGTATGAAGCTACAATGCAAGACATTTGTGCTGTCGACAAGGTCCAGTCCAAACCGAAAGGCTGCAGAATGGATCGAGATAAGACTGAACCAAGTAACCATTTTGACTTTTGCAATCAAATGAAGAGAGAAATGGATGAGGCCTTTCGGAGTAGTCTGAATTCAGTCGTGAAGAAGTCCTGTAAAACAAAGTACAGATTCTACATACTGGTGACGTCAGACGATGTCTTCTTTGAAGAAACCAAGGTAAGATGAGCTTCAGCTTTTTATGTCGTATTTCTAATAACTATTTTGTTTTCAGTGATACACTACTTAGAGAGTGCATTTTTTCTAACTGATGCATGAAAGGTGCAAATACAAAGTTGTTGTTTGTGAAAGTATGTGATCTTTTAAGAGCCCATATTAGACATAGTGACATAAATAGATAGTGTAAATAAATGCCTGGATTTTAAGCAAGGTGTTCCAGGCAAGTAAGGAGCAGTGTTTCCTGTGAGAGAGAAAAACACCGTTGGTGTGTTCCTTGTGAATTTGCAGACCTCTAACAATCCAAATAAAAACCATAAAATACTAATGAAAAGGAAAACCCCCCAAAAGCATAATGTAGGCTCTTGAATTGACAGTGAAAGTTACAGTGAGCATAGGTTCATCTGTTTCTCACTGAGAAATCTAATCAAACTGTCCATGCACACTTCTAAGCCACTTCTGCAGCATAATCCTTTACTTTTACGTCCATCCGTATGATCAGTGTTTCTACAGAAATATTTACTGCAAAACATGGCCAAACACACTGCTTCTATGTCAGATTCACTCCATATACATGCCATAGTCATATTGAAATGTACTGAAATGTTTTGAGATAATTTAATCAAAATAACACACAATGAGCAGTATCTTTTTTTTAGAACTGAAATGTTAACCCAAAAATGTCAATCAATTTTTTCCTGAGCAGGTTGGCTTGAGACTTTGCAAACATGTTATTGTTACTTTTCAAGCAAGCAGATTTGGCCTTTAGCTTGTTAGTGCATTATTTATTACATGGTCATTAACCTAAAAGTGGCCTGTGTTTGAATGGACTTGAGACTTGCAAATGTAGATGTTTTTTTAAAGGTTGGGTGTTTTCTCTTTCATTTTTACAAGGCACATTTAGAGGCTGAGGGCCACACTGCTGTGCAGCCGTCTGAATTCTTCCTCTGTGAAGAAAGTTCTTCATCGCTGCTCATCATCCTCAGGAATGAAGACATTGCCGAGCACATTTGCGAGGTAACAGATCAGCTGGTTTAAAAAGCTCACAGCAGGACTTTGGTGATCATGATTTAATGCCTCGGCTCTCTGCTACTCAGGTCCCTCGTTTGCTTGAGCTGAAGAAGTCACAGGGCGTGATGTTTGCTGGAATTGATGAACCAGATGATGTTGTAAATCTCACCCATCAGGAGCTCTTCACACGGGGTGGTTTCATCATGTTTGACGGAGCAACCCTGGAGCATCTCAGTCTGTGTATGTGCACATAACAGCTTACCAGCTTTTTGGTGTTTGAGGTATTGTCATGTTAGTATGAGTTTAACTCATTACTTCAACTTTATATGAATTTGAAGGCAACATGAAAAAATTGTCTGAAGTCTTGCAAGAACTAAGCAGCACAGGGAAGTGGAAATGGATGCTGCACTACAGAGACAGTCGTCGACTAAAAGAAAATGCAAGGTGAGTATCAGTTCTGGATAGGGACTACAAAAACCTAATTTGCCTGTTGGCAGCTGTTCTATTCACGTTTCTCTTTTGTATTTCTTGTTTTATTAACTTTTCCAATAGATATGATATAATACAAATCAGTAGACAAGTGAAAGAACACATAGAACAAAACTAATCAAATCAGGGTGCATAGAAGCACTACGACTAGTAGAGTCACCACCAAGGTTGTAAAGCTCCACCAATCAGTCACGTTGCAGTTTACATCCATGTCTGTCCAGACTTATATAATGCATATAGTGAAGACTACAAGGTGTGTAAATTCATTGAGAGAAACAAAAATAGAGTCAAATCCCTTGCTTGTGTTCACAAGTTAGGACGATAAAGCTGATTGTGATCGACCACAAAGTAGTGGCCAGGACAGCAGACACTGCTTCAAATACGGATGTTGCTGAAAAGAAGCTACAAATTCTCATACATGGATGCTTCCCTGGAAACACAGAAGATCTCTACAATCATGGCAGTTTTAAGGTGGACACTCAGGATTGGTGTCGCCAATTCAGTATTCAAACCAAATGTGAAAATGGTCACATTCTCTCCTTCTCTAACTTAGTAATGGTGAAAATGTGTTTTCTAAGGTCACTGTGACTTTGACCACCAAACTTCAAACAGTTCATCCTTTAGTTCAAATGAAAGTTTGTGCCAGATTAGAGGAAATTCCCAGTTTTGCCTGATATATCTTGTTCAGCAGAACGGACGGACAGACAACCCAAAAACACAATACCTACTACCAGTGGTCGCCTTGCACAGAGGTTTAAAAATTAGACAACCCATAAACTGAGAGAAAAAAATGAAATACAAAGTTGAATTTCCATTATAAGCGTACACAGAAAAACCAAAACATTATAACCACTCACAAATTAGGAAAATTCAAATTTGCTGCACCTGTCAAGGTGGGAGGTATTAACTTATGAGTGGACAGTCAGTTCTGTCAGGTAGCATGGATATGGGCCCTCGGCAACTTTGACTAGGGTCAAAGCAGAGACGGAGGATGGTGAGTACCTACCATAAGGAGGGAAAAACTACATATCAGCCCACAGGGTGTTGGAGGGGATGTCCTGGAAAAAGTCTGATCCACAGCATCTCCTACTCACAACTTCCAGGACTTCAAGGATCAGCTGCTGACCTCATAGTGTCTGATACCACGGGACACAGAGGTCTTGCACGTCCTTGTCTCTGAGAATCTGAGTTGTTTTGGCAGCAACTGAAGGACCGAAAGCGCATCCGGCATGGATGGCTCATCAGTGTAGAGGAAATTTGTTTTTGAAATACAAACCAAACTCCATAAAATGCCCTTTGCTGATGATTATTTTGGCTTTTATTATTATGATTTATTTTAACCATTTGAAAAAAAATCAGGCTTTGTCTTGCAGATTGTGCCGTCTCTGTTGAAATCTTGCCTTTCTGATCATTAAGTTTGCACCTCCTGAATGCAGGTTGAGTGCGGAGGCAAAGGAGAAGAAGGACTTCCTAAACTGGGGCCAGGACACAGGAATACTGGAGGTGTTGCCTTACCATGAGTGTGACCTGATGTCAAGAGATCAGCCCGACTATCTCACATGTTTGGTCCGCTTGCAGGTCCAGAATATATCATCTCGTTACCCTGTTTTTATCACCGGTGAGACACTGTTGTACTAATATCCATATTAATTGTGTTAACTGTGACATTCACTACAATGTGGGTTTGATCTGACCAATTTTCTAAACATTTATAATATATCATTAATGAAGAGGGGTCATTTTTGATGCTTTGGTGTTTAAAAATCAAATGATTGTGGTAACTTCACATCAACAAAATCCCTGTAAGTCACAGAGTTCCTGCACTGTATCTGAGATAACCTGTAAAGATTTTGCAAAAGGAATCATGTGTTTTTTTTTTTGTTTATTTTTACAGATACAACAACAGACAGCGCCTTTGAGAGGAATGGGATTTTAACAGTGACTTTGAACTCGTTCCTGACAAAGTCTCCAAGTGAAACATTTGCTGTCTGACCCACGACATAAGTCAGATGGATGAAACGAACTGAAGTTGTGAACATTTTAGTGCCCAACAATCAAAAAGGGACTGAATGTGAAAAGAAAACAGTCAGTTACCAGTCAAGGTTATTTAAAACAAACTACAGCTATTACAAATGCTCAGCACACCTAACAGTTGAGTTTTTTTGTAAGCAACGAAAAATATTTGTTGCTTTACAGTTCGTTTGTTTTAGTTCTTCTTCATTCAGTTAATGGATAGAGTGGCAATAATACAAAGATGCCGGCAGCTGTGCTGTAATAATACAGTTTATATTGTATTTTTATTGTAAATTGTATGGTAAGCCTGTTAAAAAGTGATTTTTACATTAATATTTTATCTTTTGACTTCCGATCCCGACTTTATACATTTTGCAGAACAATCAACGTTTTGTTTGTTTAATGTATTCATGTTTGTTTATGATTTTTTTTTGTTGAAAAGATTTTGTTTCAGGCAAGAACTCAATTGTAATACTCCAGGTCTAGTGCTGTGTTACATATTTAAAGTATACTACTGTACAGTGATTCTCATCGGACACAACAAATTAACATTATTCTTAAACGCTAAATATATTTAGTTTTGATGATTGTTCATTCTGTACAGGTTGATGACTGAAAATAAAAAAAGGTTTCACTGAAGGATGTGCTTTAAAGAATCATTCATGCTGGATGAAGAAGCTGCGCTGGTCCTGACTGCTCACACTACATTATTATTGTTATTATGTTCCCACGGCACTGTGTATATGTCAGTGATGAAATGGCCTCCATGTTGCTGTAAATAGAATCATCTCAAGTGAACCCAAACAAATAAATACAATAAAAAATGAAGAAATAGTTTTGCAAGGAAAGTCAGCTTTGAATTTGAATGAAATGCTTGAAAATGTGGGTTTCCCCCCTCATCATTTTTAACATTTCTATGTTTCTTCTATGATAGATTTGCTGCTATGTTGAATTCTAGTCTTGTTTCAATTCAGGTTTGCCCCCTAAAATTAAAACTGACAGGAAACTCTGTAAGGCTTTGGCATGAGATTTAAAGCTCATTTCTTTTGTATTAAAGTTAAGTATTTAGTTGTAATTCAGCTATAAATGTACAAACTGAAAACCGATTATGATAAGGAGTGATGACAGAAAGTCCCACCCTACAAGTGCATGATTGGTTCTCTAGGTTTGTGACATATGAATCCCTAGAAGTCTGAATCTGTGTTTTTGGGACTGTCATAGTGTAGCTTCAAGATGGAAATACTCAGCCATAACACTCACTGCTCATTTCACACATAAAGTGTCTTCCAGTATATAAAAAAGAATCATGTGGGCATGTTAGCATGGTTAAAAACAGTTTTAAAAAAAAAACATGATTTTCAGTGGAGAGGGTCTTTAATATTACAATAAACAACAAAGATGCATTTAAAACAAGGTGCATGTGTGGTTTTAGAGTGTTGGCAGCTTTAATTCCTGTTAATGTTAGAAAATATATGTATGAGTGAATAGATCCTGATTTGGGGCTATATTACAAAGAGATAAATCAACATGTTGAAACATAAGGAAGAATAGTAGATTAATGGAGTTGATGAGTTCATCTGAATGAACATCAGTACACTATAGTTTATTAAATGCTCCTAATAGTTGGGGCAAATATAATATAATGTTTATAGGACACAAAGTTTTATAGCATTTTTTGTCAGTATCACATAAAAAATGCAAGAAAGTTGTAATGAACTTTACTTGGCCAAAAGGGCCAAACTGAAAATGAATATTTCTTATAAGAAGGAGTGTCCTGCAGCACTGACTGCAGGCTGCAAAACATAATGAAAAATCCATTTTACCCTGTAATGTTTGATTGTTGGTTAGTTTAAAATGTAGTTTTGGTTTAGGTTTGGTTTAAGAAAGTTGAGATCAGAGTTTAAGTTAACCTGATTAGGTGAAAGGGTTTAAAGATGTGTTACTGGTTTAAGAAGGAAGATAGGAAGCTGAAATCCACCGAACGACTTTAAAGATACCTGCTGTCAAGTGGCGTAATTCAAAAAGTGTCATTTTGCAGAATTTGTGTTGCTTTAAAAGGTAAAAGTGGTTACACCAGCTATTGATTTGAGTTGTGTGATGTTTACTAATACAGAAACAAACAAGCCATGTCATTGTTTTGCATACCTAAATTACTAAAGTATTATCACTTAAAGGAAATACTGAATATCCTGTGCTTCTTTTACAGTTCACTTGGAAAAAATCTGGAAAGGCGCTAATTATCTGTGCTAATATCTCCCCACCCCCATAAATGTGTGAAATAATGGTCTGGAAATAAAAACTGCACCACACTTGGTCAGAGGTCAAAGGACAGGTCAGACTTCCAACAACCTCAGATAAAAACAATAATACTGACAAACGAAACATAAAACTACAACAACAACACACAAAGACTACAACTAAGTTGTGACACTTAGACACATTAGCCACAGCAACACACAAACTGGGCGACTGTTCTTTAGCTAGCTGCCCGTGTGGAGGAATTAAGAAGCTAATGTTTTAGCTCAACCAAAAGTAAGTAACCTCACCTCCAACATTGTTTTCTGCTAGCAGGTATGTTAAGTCATGTTTTCTTTACAGGATATTGTTAGTAACTGTTTCAAAGTTATTGTAGAGTTTTATGGTTTAAAGAAACTATGCACCGAAACACAAGTAGCCTAGCTTACATGCTCAGCAAAGATGTGGATGCTAGGCTAATAGGCTACATATAGTTTTGCTGTTAAGTATACTAAATATACTTATAGCGACACATTAAATGAAAAGATCTTCTCATTTTTGTGTTTTAACTGTTGAAAATGCATTCAGCCAAAGCTACACAGAAATAGAATACAGACAACAAGGTGAATGTTCCTGAGTGTGAGTCAGAGCCCAGACCTCAGTCCAATTTGTATCTGGACTTAGAAAGTGTTCAGTCATGGTATCCATGTAATCTGACAGAGTTTGAGCAGGTCACTAAGAAGAATGGTGTAAACTTGCAGTGTCCAGATGTGCAGTGTGGATACGATCACTTATTTTAGCTATTGCATCATATTTGTGACTTTTGGTGCTAAAGCTAAAGCTAAAGCTAAATTCATTAACATAAAATAGAAGAATACAAAAAACATCATCAGTCAGAGGTGGCTGCACGGGTCACGTCACAGCTAGAAGATCCCGGTTCATGTCCTGGTTAGGACGCCTGGGATCTTTCTGTGTGGAGTTTGCATCTACTCCCTGTGCAGCGTGGGTCCTGTTCTCCAGCTTCCTCCCACACAGTCCAAAAACATGTTGAGGTTAATTGGTGATTCTAAATTGTCCGTAGGCGTGAGAGTGCTTGTTTGTCACCTGTCCAGGTGTCCCCTGTCTTCACCCTGAGTCAACTGGGATAGATTCCAGCCCCCTGCGACCTTTGTGAGGATTAAGCGGTGTACAGATGATGGATGGATGAAGTCAGAAGTTTCAGGTAGGAAGATTTTTTGGCTTTTCAACAAACTTGTTTCTTCTTTGTTGTTTCAGAAACTGAGTGATTTTAGTGGGAAGTTGAACGTTGTTTAATGTTGAAAGATTAAACACATTTTGCAGCCTCAAATAGGGAGAGTTCAGATCTGTGGCAAAACTTTTGGGTTATTTCACAAACCTATAAGGACAGGTGGAAAACTGTTTCCTTTGTTCAGTCAGTTTACTGTGATGTTGTATTTGGCGTTTCTCATTGACACAGGTTAAAATCAGGAAGCTGAGAGTTGAGCTGAATTCCTGAGCTGGACTGACATTGACTGTTTAAGCTTGAGGGACTGATGTGAAAACATTTGTATCTCATTGATAACAGTCACAAAACGGTACACGTCTTTTCTTTTCCTTTTTCTTATGTGTTGTGACAATAAAATTCACATTTCTACTTTTTATTACTTCAGTAATCGCAGGTGAAACATACAAGATTTCACCAAGAACAACATAACAAATGACAAAGCACAGGCTCAGACTACAGGCTGCAAATTGTCTTTTTCTGTATTACTTGCAGTTATGTGCCACTGACATCGAACTCTGTCCCCTACTGGCAAGTAGGTACAGTCGTCCTCAAATTTATTCATACCCTCCCATTAAAGAAGGAAAAAAAAACCACAGGTGTCACCAAAATAAGTTCAAATTGACAAAAGTAATAATAAATAAAAATGTTCTGAAAATCATGACATTGCTTTTGAATTGTGGTTCAACAGAAATATATATACATAAAAAAACAACAAGCAAACAGGCATGATGGGACCTGTAAACTAATATTTTGTTGAACAACCCTTTGAGCCAATCACTGCAATCAAGTGTTTTCTGTAACTCTCCATCAGACTTCTGCACCTGTTGACAGGTGTTTAGATTTTGGCCCACTGCTCATCAGCAAAGTGCTCTAATTTGTCCGGAACAGTTTTGTTTGTTTGTTTGTTTTTTGTTTGTTTATTTTTTTGGATTATTCTTTTTAAGCAAAATTCAAAAGCAATGTCTTATTTGACTAAATTATAATTTAGCTATTTTTTATTTATTATTACTTTTTTTTAGTTTCAAGTTATTTGAGTGACTATTGTGAATTTTGCCTTTTCTGTAATGGAAGGCTATGAATACATTTGAGGACGACTGTATATTAGAACCAAAAACACTGAATGTAAATGGTGAAACTAAACAGGAATATTGAGGGAACTGGACAGGTATCCTTTCTTTAGGAGCCACGTTGACATTTCAGCCCTGGTTTATTTGCAGGTTTCTAAGTGTCTGGAGAAATAATGACACTGATGTACTGTGTTGGTCAACAGGTCACAGCAACACCTGTTTGTCCAACCTGAAGACTGGTTCAGCTTCATTTCACCAGAGGATTTGAACGTGAGCAGCTGTTATTATAAGCTTGGAGAAGTCAGTGAAGCAGGAGAAAATTGATATACTGTAATTGGAAATTGGCAACTTGGACTTAATATAGGTACTTTAGATGCAGCATTTTGATTTGTAGCTGGTTGAAGTGAGGCCATATTGAGTTATATTAATAACAAAACACCATATTGTATAACCTGATTGTACATTTCAGGCTAGTCTACTATCTAGAGCTGTCGAGTAAATGTGATGTTTATTATTATCCCTAACATTCAGAATAGAGCGCTCAGAAAAGCAGTGCAAGAAAAGGAAAACTCTATATTGTCCAGTTAAATGTTGGAGCTGCATTAAGTGTTTTACTAAAGTGAAAATACAGATGACTTCTATGACAATTTGCTTGATATGTTGGATTATTTTTCCAAATTGATGATTTTTGGTTCTATGCAGTATTTATAGAATCTGGTCAGTAACTGAAAACAAGTTTAAGTTCTTCATGTTTTGTTAAATCATTTGCTCTGTCCAGATGAATTATATTTTATCATCGTGTGTAGATTTAACATAAATGCAGTAAAGTAAAAGTCACACATGATCTTTGTTCTTAGTTTTAAATGAATGTCTTTCTTCTAGAGCAATAAAGAAGAACTACACATCTCGGTTTCTGAAATGGACCTCAGTACAGAGATAGAACGAGTTGTGATGTGGATGGAGCTGGGACAGGTGGATCCCACTCTAGATTTCTTTATGAACAAGATGCTTGGGGGTGCTTGGGGTGCAGAGCCAGCAGCAGACAACCAGACCACAGCAGCTTGTCCTGTCTTTGAACAGGAAGCGTCACTGAGAGCTGCTCCTGCCAGCCCACAGCCAGCTCACATGTACAGTCAGGTAGGGACAGTCAGCCAGGGACAGGTAGGACACTGAGTAAAGACTGGGATAGACTCCAGCCCCACGCTACCCTCGAGAGGATTAAGCAGTGTATAGATAATGGATGGATGAATATTTTATGAACTGATCATGTGTTTTTTAATTGTGCAAAACAAGTAGTCACCATAGCTGTCACATGAATGCAGTGAAGTAAAAGTCACACATAGTCTTTGTTCTTAGTTTTAAATCAGTGTGTCTTCTTCTAGAGCAATAAAGACGTACAGAACATCTCTGTACCTGAAACGGACCTCGGTACAGAGAATGAGCAAGGAGTGATGCAAATGGAGCTGGGAGAGATGGATGCTGCTCTAGATTTCATTCTCAGTGAGTTACTGAGGGAACCGTCCAGCCCTCCTTCTGTCTCTGATGGACCAGAGTGTCCCCCTGCTCACC